>NW_028301271.1:600000-900000 GCF_061612785.1 Hesperophylax consimilis
GATCCCGAATCGACCATCGCTCTAAAATGCTTGTCGTTAATTATAATGTCTGCTGTGAACGGTTTTATTGAAGCTATCACATGATTATTACAACAAAAATCCTCAACAATTAGATTTACACTATTTGAAAAGTTATTATTCACACAATATTTTTGCAGATGACCTACTTCATTCCATTTGTAGCATCTCGCATTGCGAAATTTGCATGAATTAGTACAATGACCCGTTTTCTTGCAAATTCGGCACTGGGTTTTCGCACCCGATGGTACTGTATACGTCGGTTTGTTTACAGATGAACTCGCGGCAAACTTTTGTTTATTGCCCTTAGAAAAATGCCTATTGTTAGTATTCTTACTTATGATGTTAACCTCTGATTTAACTGAATTATTTGGAACGTCTAAAACTGACATACTATTAGCTATTTCCTCTAGTTCGCTAAGTGACAATTTCAGCCCTTCCAAGTAAATCTTGTCTTTAATGCGACCCGGTAATAATCCAATGGCAAACATATCTACTAAATTTTTCTCCAACCTAGCTTCAAATTCACAATAAGTTGACAAAGACCGTAATCTAACCCCAAAATCTTTAATGGATTCGCCCGCCTCTTGTCTTGCTGAAAAAAATACTTCGCGTTCTTTGAATACTGAACGCTTTTTACTGCAATGTTTTTCAAGAAGTGCCCATAATTTTTCAAACGATACGTCCGTAACTCTAAGTGGAAAAAACAAAACCCGGAACAATAACCTCCAACAAAAAAAAACAACTACTTAACTCAGGAACTCTCCTTTCCGCCGCCAGTCTTTCAGAAATTCCTTCAAAAGTTGTTATTATCCACCGCTCGCCTTGGCAATAGATAAATGCTGCAAACACCGCAGGACCTGGCAATGTTTTATTGTTCCAAATTAGCTCCACCTCTCGCCTTTGCAATGGATTATTTTCCTTTGTTAAAATGGTCCTCTGGTAAATTGCCTCTTAATTCCTAGAACAGAAATCGTCGATCCTAGGCCTCCACGGCCCTGGATAACAATCTTGTCTCCCTTCTCCACGAAGGAAAACACAATTGGAAGTCACCCCGTGACTTAGTTCTCACGTTCCTGGTTGACAAAATTCTGCTGCCGTGTGACAACAAAAAAAATTTCTCCAGTTATCCTTCGACTGCGCCAGCTGTCGAAGGATGACGGCCGGCATAGTCCAGTGGTAACGCATCGGACTGCCATTCCGAAGGTCGCGGGTTCGAACCCGGCGTGCGCAAATAAATTTTATTTGATTAATTTGTGTTATTTCACAATTAATTAATTAAAATAATATATAGTATATTTGCGGCACGTTCCAGAGTGGAAGATACTACCAGTATCGCCCTGGTGTAAGACCACCATTCAGAATTGAAACGTTGCTCCAAATGGCTTTAGCCGTGTTTAGTGACTAGATCTGAATAGCCAGGTACTTCCCCACCTTCCTCTTTCCCTTCCCCACTTACCTTCAGCCTCACAACATCCCCCAATTGGGGATGCCATAGTCTCACTGGCTCCAGACGGGAGCAGTTGGGACTCTTGTGAGGTATTCACTATAAAAAAAAAAAAAAAAAAAGCTGTGATGTTCTATCCTTTAGGACAGGGGTCTCCAAACTACGGCCCGCGGGCCGTATCCGGCCCGCCAGTGTCTTCCATACGGCCCGCGACATCTTATGACCAGTGTCATCAAGGACCCGCGACAGCTAATGGCTAAGACCTTGCTCAGAAGGGGCGAAAACTCCGCGATTTTTTTCGTGCGAATAAATAAATATGCTCGTTGGCGAGGTACTTGGCACCAATACATTGCGTCCACAAGTATCGCGCGAATATATCGAGAGGATTTTTTTGAAAAATCTCTATTTGATTCGCAATGATATCAAGGTCTGAGAAACGAGTATCAAAAATTATCTTCAAAGCTACGTTATCTAAAGCTATATTTTCATCCCTGAAAATTCTATTGTCTACCCCCCCCGCCTCCCTAGAACAGAAAATATGGGTGTCTAGAAATTAAAACGGTTTTGGCCCTCTGAACTCACTGGAGTAGTCAATGTGGCCCTCCGGCTGAAAAGTTTGGAGACCCCTGCTTTAGGATATACAGCCGTGGACTTCTTGCCACAGACTCCCAACACTCCTTGGATGGAAGATACCTCTTTCAGTAATAAATAGGTTACTTGTTATTAACTGGTTTATTTAGAATATCGCGTGTACAATATAACGAAAAAAGAATATCAAATACACTATAATTTAACTACAGAAACTAAGTAGCTTCATTTTATTTTGTTTTTGGCATTATTTTTGTAAGAGGTTGTGTTTTACTATGTATTCTATTTCCTTTTTGATTTTGTTTTGTGATTTTACGTTGACTTTGTTTTATTTTTGATTTGTTGTGTTCTTTGTAAAAAACAAGAAAATAACATGTAAAAGCCCAGCCGGGCGTAAATTTATAAATAAATAAATAACCGCGTTGGTCAACCTTTATCGGTACTCGCTAGATTCGGTCCCCTCGTGGGATTCCAATGAAACCTAACCTAAAGCTGAGACGCCCTCTGTCGTCGGAGGCTAAAACTAAGAGCACTGCCATCTGTGTCTGAAAGCCCGAAGCTTTATACACAACAATTTGGAACACTGATTAGAAAACTGTTATTGGCTGAAAAATTTGCGCTTCAGATCGACGAAACAACCGATATTAAAAATAAAGCACAGTTGATGGCTATTGTACGTTTCGTTAACGAGGACTTTATTAAAGAACATTATTTATTTTGTAAGGAGGTTCAAAACGAACTACCGGAGAAGAAATTTTTTAAGTAACCGATGATTTCTTCAAAATGTATAATATTAAATTGCATTGCTGTTTGCACGGATGGCGCTGCGGCAATGACGGGTAGTAAAAAGGGTTTTGTCTCTTGTGTAAAATCAAAAATTCCAACGTTACAATTTACACACTGCTGCATACATTGCGAAGCATTGATGGTCAAAAATTTACCGGAGGAACTTTTGAACACGATAAATAAATGCATTAAAATCGTAAACATAATTAAATCAAGAGCCCTAAACTCGCGAATCTTTGGAATACTCTGTGCAGAAATGGGAGTCAAAGGTGAATCCTTTTTGTTTTATACTGAAATTCGTTGGCTATCCCGAGGCAAAGTTTTCGCTAGATTGTTTGAGCTTCTTCACGAGGTGCATGAGTTTCTTCTAAATCAAAATACGCCCGAACTATATCAGCACCTCGATGAAAATTACTGGATAGCCAAACTTGCATACATGGCTGATATATTCGAGCATTTGAATGAACTTAATAATGAACTATGGCAGAAAGAGTTGCAAAAATGATGTTTGGAAATGTACCAAAGGACCTACCATAGTACAATTGAAAACAAACAATCTTGGTCTGGCCCAACAAAATGTAAATATGCTTCAGCAGAAATTTGGTCAGTATTTTTATTCCATTAATACGGAACAATACGATTGGATTCGAAATCTTTTTGCAACCAGTGCAATAAATTCTACAGAAGCACTGCCTCTGCAAATTCGAGAGGAATTTACAGATTTAAATAATGACATGACATTAAACCTTCACTTCTCCGAAGATCCATTAGATGTTTTCTGGATTTACGTTAAAAAATAATATCCTCGCATTTCCGTCAAAGCATTCCATTTTCAACGAAATATTTATGCGAGCAAAGTTTTTCAACGCTTGTATTAATTAAAAATGATAATCGGTCTTGCTTAAAAGGTCTTGACCAAGAACTTCGGGTTGCGCTGTCAAAAATCGAGCCGAATATAAAACTTTTGTGTTTTTTCACATTGTTCGTATGCGAATCACTGATTGTCTTCTTGTATTGTACACATCAGTTTTATTTTTGTATCTAAATTGTTTCACCTCTGGAATGCTTTGGTTTCACCTCTTACGCGTTTCACGTATTAAATAGTCTAATTTTGAAACTAAGAAACTAATTAGTAGATTTCCTGAATTTATAATCGAAGTCCAATAATTCTGAGCACTTTTAAAAACAATTTTCCTCACTTAGGTACTTATCAATAATAATAATTGGATTATTTGAACAGCCGTTGTTTTTTAAATCACCGTAAGTGCTCTGTCAAAATGTTACTTGCTAGGCTATCCTACAACGTATATTTTTTAATAAATTTAGTTATTTACAACTTCCCGGAATGTGATTTATGAATATTATTGCTTATGTTAAAAGCCTTCCAGAATTACCGGAATATAACGAGCAGCTTGACACACTTAAGTTTATTTCCACTAATTTGAAGGTACAAAGAATGTATAGTTTTAAAAACAATCCCGATGAATCAAAAAACGGTTCATATAAAACTGCTGCGCAACACACTCACACAAAGGAAAGCACTCACACAAACGTCATGACTGCATTGGATTGACCACCTGCAAATGAATGCTGCCAGATTGCTAATTTATTTACACAATAATTATTAAATTTTATTTAAAATATCGCAATTTTTTTAAAAAATCGACAATAAATTACAACTATAATTTAAAAAAATATTCTTAACCCCACGCTTTTTCGTAATTGATTAATTAATTCAGAATTTAAACGTTGCTTGAAATGACTAGCCGTATTTGGTGACCAGATCTGAATATCCAGGCTTAGAATTTAAACAATGCTTGAAATAACTAGCCGTATTTGGTGACCAGATCTGAATATCCAGGTTCAGAATTTAAACGTTGCTTGAAATGACTAGCCGTATTTGGTGACCAGATCTGAATATCCAGGTTTAGAATTTAAACGTTGCTTGAAATGACTAGCCGTATTTGGTGACCAGATCTGAATATCCAGGTACTTCCTCACCTTCCACTCCTTCCCTTAGCCATAAAATTTACCCCAATTCAACATAAAAATTGTTTAGATTATCGGATGTAATGAAATGCATAATAATTAGACCCCAAAATACTTAATTATTCAGGGAAATAAACCCCTGAGTCATCAGTTGGAAATACCAACGACATTAAGTGAAATTTTAAACAATGCAATAATCCTATTATTGCATTGTTTAAAATTTCACTTAATTATTAGCATTAGCAAATAATATTGGGATTAGCAAATAATAATTTACGACAATTTACTCGGAAATCAATAAAGCCAGAATAATAAAAAAAGAAAGTTATCACTTACGTCGTCTGTAAGTGGCTTTACCAAAGTTTGATAATGCCGTCAGAAGGTGAAACAGCTGTCACGCGTAATAATAATTACAACTAGCAGAACTTGTTTATAAACACACTGTTTTTATAAATTTTTTAATAAGACTGTTAAAAATAAAAAAAATCTCTAAATTGAAATGGAGTTCTACAAACTAAACTTAAAATCAAATAAATTTATTGCGAAGGTTCAAAGTACTGTACTGTAATATTATATTAAATAATTTTTACGTGTTTAATTATTGTTTAAAGTCAGATTAAAGCGATTAAAAAACCCACCTGGCAATTCTTATTCGAGTTTCGTTGTTTTTACGTATTGGCGCGCTTACAAGCATCAGTCGTCTCATTTTTAACCATTAATATTTAGTGTGTAGGAAAGAGAGAAGACGCTTTTCGACACACTTGTCGAAAAACTTGTTGAATGCCGACGGGCATACTCTTCTACAGATTTTATTAAATATTGATATGTAGGTAATATTGATGTGTAAATGAATGACATTGTGAGAATTTTACCAATAAATAATAAATGAAAATGCGGACATGTAGTTTATGTTAATTTTTTTATTGGAGCATTTGTTCGAAGTGACTACCATTATTTTCAATGCAAGCGTGTAGTCTTGTTATATTTTGATTATTTAAGTTTGCAGGATTTGCTTTAATTTCTGCAGCGGCTTCCATCACTCGCTCGAGCAGTTGCTCTCTTGAGGCTATTGGCTTAGCATACACTTTTTCCTTGAGAGCCCCCCACAGGTAGTAATCCAGGGGGGTCAGGTCGGGTGATCTTGGTGGCCAAGCAATGGCCGGACTTCCACGGCCTATCCAACGACCAGGAAACTCGACTTCCAAGTAGTTCCGCACGGCAATCGAATAGTGTGGTGGGGCTCCATCGTGCTGGAACCACATTCTCCGTAGTAATTCGAGGTTCACATCTTCCAGAATCTCGCCCAGTTGCACTTGTAAGAACTCCAAATACATCGGTCCATTTAGTCTGGGAGGCAACTCGATTGGACCGAGTATTTGATTTCCCAGGATTCCTGCCCACATGTTGATGGAAAATCTGTCCTGGCTCGACGACTCCCGAACAAGCTTGGGGTTTTGTTCAGCCCAATGGTGCAAGTTGTGCACATTTAGCACTCCTGTTTTAGTGAACTGTGCTTCGTCGGTAAACAATATGTTTTTCATGAAGTCTGCATCTCTTATGACATTATGCAGCATTCTTCTGCAGTACACGACTCTGGAAAAGTGGTCATTCTCCATGAGGCCTTGGCAGCGCCTATAGTGAAAAGGTTTGAGCCCGTGCTTCTTCAGAACTCTCCATACCGCCATGTGTTCCCTATGTCCTATCATCAGAGCGACCCGACGCACGGACAGCGTGGGATCTTCGGTAATTAAATTCAGGATTCTCTCCTCAACTGCCACAGGAACGATGTTGTGTCCTCCGCCGGCGCCTTCAATCCGTCCGATGCCACAGTCACGCAATTGTTGATACATCTGAAACAAAACAACAAATAACAACTGCTTTTATTATTCAGCTCAGTAATAATGTCAAATAAACAATCGCGGGCTTTTTCACTCATTTTATTTTTAAAGAACACTTATTTTAGGCACATATCAGAAAACTTACGTTTTCTCTTCATTTATTTCATTTTTTTTATAGTAAAATGTATAACAAAGTGTTTTAAATTATAATTTTCTTAACTAGGTACGGTTGATATCACAGGGGTGAAATTGAATTCAAGTAATTTAAATAATCCCATGGTGAGAAAGGGAGTGAATTCAATTGCAGTGAATGATGCATTTATTAGAGATTAAAATTAATTAACTTTTTAAAACGCCGTTTAGTGACCACTGAACACAAATCACCTAAAGTACAATTTACATTTTTAAAGTTGGTGGCCCCTTGTTATGTTTTTAATGTTCCCAGTTTAAATTTCAAAAGCGCTTTTTGGCATTATCAATGAATGTAAATAGTTTCAATAAACAATTGATAGGGTACAAACCTGGACAAAGGTAGCATGGTGTGGGACGCGTCTTCCAGGAAACCTCATGCGATACTCCCTTACGGCTGCTCGTGAATTTCCATTGCAAAATCCATAAACAAAAACAATATCTGCTTGCTCGGCAGGTGGATAATTGAGGGGCATATTTCAACAGTAAAAACTTAGATAACAAAACAAAAACAAAACTAGAAACTTGATGACATGCGAACTCCCAAAACAGCACTGACCGTGACCACTGATACGAGACGGGGTGGCGGGAACCACACGGGACTTGAGACAGAATATGTGTGAAAGAGATGACAGTAGCGCGGCGTTGCCAATTATTTTACCCCTATACTGTGGGCAGTAGCGGAGTGTGGAAATTTTATTTATTTTTTGTTTTTAAAAGAAAAAAAATGCTACCGGACAGCAAAGTGTACATAACATTTTTTACTCCAAATGTGCTAAGGAATAGCTGGTTAAAGTTTGTCGGGTTAGGGCCGATACACCCTGTATAAAAAAAAAAAAAAAAAAATAAAATAAAAAATAAAAAAAATAAAAAAAAAACGATAGTTTTATTTTCACTCTACCGGTTTCGGAAGATCCCTTCCTTCGTCAGGAGAATATTTAAAACTAATCTACTACACAAAATATTGATACATAAATACAAAAATGTTAAGTGTTTGAGAGAGATGTCGACAAAGTGGAAGGGGTAATTACGGGAATTCCAGGAAGAACAGAGCGGTTAACTGGAAATATGTCAAGAATAGGACTATAAGACAGATTAATTTGGTTATTTATTATACTGGAGTTATTATTGATGGCTTTTCTGATTTCAAGTGCTTCTAAATTATCTAATTTTTTGCCTTTATTACTACGGTGAAGAATTTTAACCCCTGTATCTTTACTAAAAGTATGATCGGTGGAAATGAGATGATTGGCAAACTCCGAAAAATTATTGTTATTTAAACATCTTAAATGTTCGGTGATTCTAATATTTATATTTCTAGTTGTCTTACCTATGTAGAACGATTGACAATCATTGCAACATAGTTGGTAAATGCCTGAGTGGCTAAATTTGTGATCTTTATCTTTAGTATTTTTAAGTAACTTTCCCAAGTTGTTATTAGTATAGAACGCGGGTTTAATGTGCAACAAACAATAATGTCTAATATAGTGGAGTGGTATAGCAGCACAGTAATTTGTATCATTAGTCACAGTAAATGACGTTTTTCACGGTCCAAATCAGCAATATTATTTATTGGAATTGTCTTGGATGTATCAGATTTCCGCAAAAGAATGCGCCCTCCTCTAGACCAAGCATGTTTATAATTATGGTCTCTAGCAAATTTTTTTGTTTGTGATAGCAAAAATTTTCCTTTCTGAGTTAATTGGTCGGATATATAAATGTGATTGGCGGTTTGCGATAATCCTAGGTCCCTTGTTTTTATTTGGTTTGTCACATTAGTAGTGGATTTCTTGTAAGATTTGAATTTGGATAGGAACTCGTCCCGCGATGTTATGGTATTGAATGTCGCCACGATAGATCTTGAATTTTTGTCGGAGAACTTCGGTCCAATCCTGTTTATTTTTTTTATTACAGAATGCACGTCGCTATTTTCGTAGTTGATGATATTACAGATTTTTTGAGAACTTCTGCATTATTTTCAATGTTTGACTCCGGGACACCTCTTATCTCGATGTTACAGATTTGGCTTAATACTCCAATTTATCAATTTTTTCCTCTTCCTTAGAAATAGTATTGAGTAGTATAATATTATGATTTTTTTGTGCAGTTAATTCATCATTGACTATTTCTTGTGCTTTTTCGATAGTATTTATCCGTTTTTTTAAGTCTTCTTGTTGATCTGTCATAAATTGGATAGTTTTTATTAATTCGATATTTTGTGACATGAGAGCTTCATATTTATTTACATATGAATCAAATTTGTCTTCCACGAATTTCATTATGGTTGATTTGAATTCAGTGAGCTCATTTAAAAATAGTTAAAAATAGTAATAGCGAGGTCAATGGACCATTAGCTCCATCTATATTTGAGGTTGGTAAGCTTTCTGTGGTTGTTTGAATTGCGAGTTCAGGTTTTGGCGCTTGAGAAAACTGTTTTGCTTGTATGGCGACAGATGGCGGTTCTTTTTCGTTGTTCAATGTTATTTCATTATTCATCTGCTTTGATTTGATATTTTTATTATTTTTAATACATTTTTTGCATTTCCACTGCAAATTCCTTGCACTACGGCGCCGCGGCGTGTCGTTTCAGTAATTTCAGCACAGCCAAGGTGGTAGCTTTTTTCACAGACACTACAGCTTATGAAATCCGATGGAGTGTCAATGTCTTTTTCGCAAATAATGCACTTTGTATTCATTAAAATATTGTTTGACACAGTCTTTACGTAAAAAGTGATTTTTAATGGCTAATAATATTTTAAGATAGTAATCGTTAATCACTATAGCGTCACAACCGATAATTTTTTGCAATAGGTAGAGATAACACTTCAGGGCAGTTTGACACTTCGAGGTAGTTTAGAAATGTAGGTAAAAAAGCACTAAAACAAGCCACTTCACGCGATAAAAATTCACTGGTTTAACGCGCGGTCTACAATTTAGAAGAATTGGGCACTTTAAACTCAGTTCACTAATGGTTTTTTTGGTGATTATTAATAAAATTATGTAGACATAAAAATACATCACACTGCATGAATGGGTAGGTATGTTGTTGAATGATGAAAAGTATGATTTTTTTTCACTGTGAATAAAGCTAAATCCCACCAAGTTGTTATGCAATATTTACAGATTGGTATGTTAGCTTTCAATAATTAACATAATTTAATACATTTTATTAATTTTTGTATTTTTAATTAGTTTTTTACTAAAACCCTGACAATAGAGCCATTTAAAAAAAAAAAATTTTAAACGGAAAAAAATAAAACATGTGTGAATCACATATTGTTATCAAAAGGTTAAATGGTTGGAAACACTGTTTCAATATAGTATTATATGCATAAGATGACCGCTGGATGTCACTGAAATCAGTTGATGCCTGCGCGCAACGTTTGGAGGTTAGCTGTCACAGTTTTTACATACGTTTTTGGTTAGCTTGCCGTCAAATAATACGGTTTTGTAGTGTTTTTATGAGTGATTTTTATTAAAATTAATAGTTTGTCTGCGGTTTTCGTATATTTTTAAACGGAGAATGTTGATGAACAGACGGACGAAGAGCTGATTGACGATGGTTTGATGGCATATCTCGACTTGACTGGAATCCACCTTTGACATCCTCTGGTGCGAGTCGTAATACCTTGCGAATATCTATTTCAAATGCACCACCATCCAAAAATCAAAACTACAGTAAACTGTTGCGTTCCTGAACCGCTGAATGTGGTGCATAAAGATATGTACGAAAAGCTGAAGTCTTATAATGCTTTCCAAGAGTTTTCATTATTCTTTGATGAAGTGATTCAGTTTATTCTTGAGAGTATGATCAAATACGCTCGATTTAAAACCAATACCGAATTCCAGTAAGATATATACGAATTGAAGCGTTTTCTTGGTTTCTGTGTTGACCGGCTACAATACATTGCCATCTACCACAGATTATTATTTGTCTGACCCGACCTTGGGTGTAAGCGTCATCAAAAAAGGAACCAACATCCACATTTCGAGCTTATAAAGCGCTAGATACATTTTTGCGATAACAACAATCTAGATATAACCGACAGAATGGCTAAGGTATAGTAGCCATAACATAAACTTTTTATATTTAGTATTCTTCGACTGACGTTCCATCTTTATTTGTAGGTTTGTCCATTTTTTAACATGCTAAAAGTGAAATATCTTCTATTTGGTGTTTTTGCACACAAACTTTTCATTGACGAGCAAATGATGCCATATTTCGATCGACATTATTGCAAGATGTAAATTAAGAATAAGCCAATCAAAGTTGGCTACGAGATTTGGTGTCTTGCTTCCTCCGAAGGCTACCTGTTTCGAAGCAATGCCATATTCCTGAGCATCTGATACATAATTATGACCCCGTATTAGGTCAGAGATTATCCGTCGTACTGTCTATGATTGACCCGCACGCCATGAGTTATTTATGGACAATTTCTTCACATCTCACCATTTGATGTGTATCCTGAACGATAAGAGAATGTGCTAGAAAAATCATAATTTTTATGGACGCTATTTTTAGACTTGGGTTCGAACTTTGGAAACACTTTTATCAGGCTCTATGTGACCGAACGGGCTGAAATTTTGGAATGGTGATGAGAATTGTAATCGAAATCGAATTCAGTCACAAAATCTGTATAAAATTCTAAGAAAAATCATGACTTTTTTGGACGCTAATTTCAGAACTTAATGTAGATTCGCTCTTGGTCGTGTGGGTATTCGTATGATTTGAAATCATCGGATGAACATCCGTTTCGACATATTATTTCATTAGTGAATCTTTAACACGATTCTTGTTACACATTTATTTTGTCGCAACGTGAGTAGCTGACGCAATTTTTTCCTGTCCTTACTACAAAATGCTAAAAATATATTTTATTTTGTTTCAGACTGACGTTTGTTACAGGATTAACAAATACCTAGGTTCCTTTGTAATTAATTGTGTTTGTAAATCAGCTTCGTTGACAATAGTTGGTTAAAAGTGAATTTACTATTATTATAATTAATTCGTGAACTGTGTCAATAATTTTACTTCAATACGTGACGAGTGAACAGTACAGAATAAAACACAGTGACGTGCTATCAAGTGTTGAAGTGCGAAGTGCCGTGAAAACGAATAATAATAATGGATACCGTAACTCAAGTTAATCAGGGTTCTTGGATGAACACTCTGGTAGCCCGGCTTGGTGGCAGCAAGCACCCCGAGGGGGAAGAGGAGCCCGGGGTACTGTGCCCCAAGGACAGGGCTGGCTCCCCGCGCCCCCTGGACAGACTCAGCCCAGCGCACAGCCCCTGCCTGCCGGAGCCCCCGGCGGAGGTGGTACCTGCCCCACTTCGCGGTCACCAACCCGAACAGCCCCGGGAAATTGCGAGTTGTTTTTGACGCCGCCAGCCGCTGCCGGGGAACCTCCTTGAACGACCGGCTGTTAACCGGGCCCGACCTGCTGTCATCCCTGTTGGGCAACCTGTTGAGGTTCCGGGAGGGCAAGATCGCCATAGCCGCCGACATAGAGGAGATGTTCCTCCGCATCAAAATAAAAGCGGAGGACCAAATAGCGCAATACTTCTTATGGCGAGCCGGTCCACTAGAGGCAGCGACCACATACAAGCTGTCCTCAATGATGTTTGGGGCCACTTGCTCTCCCAGCAGCGCGCAATATGTCCGCAACAGGGTGGCCGACCAAGGCGCCGCAGAATTCCCCGCCGCCGCCGCAGCAGTGCGTTCTAAATTCTACATGGACGACTACCTGGACGCCGCCGATTCCGTGAGCGAGGCTGCGGCGCTGGTACAAGGCGTCAGCACCCTCCTATCCCGGGGAGGCTTCCACCTGGCAAGCTGGGCCTCCAACGCACCCGCTGCAATCCAAAGCGTGCCGGCAGAGAAGAGGGCCAAGGCGGCCATAGCCATCAGCAGCGGCGCCTGTGAAACCGAGAAGGTGCTCGGCCTGTCGTGGGATCCCGTCAACGATACATTCATGTATGAGTTCAAGGAGACGGAGAAGGCCGAGCTCATCCGGCACCCAACCAAGAGGCAGCTGCTGAGCACGGTCATGAGGGTGTTTGACCCCGTGGGCTTCGTGGCCTGCCTCACGGTGCGGTCAAAAATTCTCCTGCAGGATGTCTGGAGGTCCAGCGTCGGCTGGGATGAGCGCATCCACGAGGCGCACGCAGCCAGGTGGGCCGAGTGGATCAAAATGCTCCAAGGCCTGAGCATCCGCATACCGCGGCGTTGCCTGCTGAGCAAGGCCCTTTCCTTCGCTCTACACCTCTTCTGCGATGCGTCTGAGGCAGCCTGCTGTACCGTGGCCTATCTAGTGGAGACTACGGGAGAGGGAAGCAGCACCGCCACATTTTTGTCCAGCAAGTGCAAGGTGGCACCGCTGAAACCGCTCTCCATTCCCCGCCTCGAGCTGCAGGCTGCGCTCATGGCTGCCCGCCTGGCTGACACTCTTCGAAGGGAATGCCAGGCTCCTATCACCTCCACCTCATACTGGACTGACTCCACCACGGTGCTGTGTTGGCTCCGTACGGACCCCCGTAGCTACTCAACCTTTGTGGCAAACAGGTTGGGGGAGATTGACGAGCTGTGCGACATCGCCAGCTGGCGCTGGGTCCCGACCAAGCTGAACCCAGCCGACATCGGAACCCGGGACCTGGAGGAACCGGACCTCACCCAGAGTGGAAGGTGGTTCACCGGCCCTTCCTTCCTGACAGCGCCGAGTAACCAATGGCCCCAGGAACGGCGGAGCCAACAGCCGGGTGACGAGATTTTGGAAAGGCGGCCAAATTTTGTGGGCCTTACTCTCGCCGTGGAGGACGGGCTGCCCTCCATCCTGCGGTTCTCGTCCTGGAACCGATTGATCCGGGCCACAGCATGGATGCTGCGGTTCATTCGGCGATGCCGCCAGGGACCCGCTAGGCCAGCCGAGGGCCCCCTAGTCCTGCAGGAGCTCCGGGCCGCAGAATGGCGGTGGATAAGGCACTCCCAGAGAGCAACCTTTGGAGCAGAGCTACGCCAGCTCCACTCGGGGCAGGCCGTGCCCAGCAGCAGTCGCCTCGTCTCCTTCGCACCCCACATCCACAACGGGGTGCTCAGAATGGGCTCGAGAGTCAAGGGAGTGAAGGGAGTACCCGAGTCACCCATAATCCTGGACGGTGGTGACAGCTACACCCGGCTGCTTGTGCAACAATACCACACCCGAGCCGATCATGCGAGTGTGGAGACGACGATGGCCGAACTGCGCACCAGCTTCCACATCTTAAAGCTGCGCTCAGTTCTCCGCCACATAAAACACATGTGCCCCGCTTGTAAAATGCGGCGGGGCAAGCCGTCTCCCCCGATGATGGCACCCCTACCAGCATCCCGGCTTGCACGGCATGTGCGGCCCTTCACCAACTGTGGGCTGGACTACTTTGGGCCCCTGGAGGTAACCATCGGGCGCCGGAAGGAAAAGCGATACGTCGCCCTCTTCACGTGCCTATCGACGAGGGCGGTGCATCTAGAGTTGGCCACCACACTAAGTGCCGACTCTGCCATAATGGCAATTCAAAGAATGTCGGCAAGGCGAGGCCAGCCGGCGACCCTGATGTCCGACAACGGAACCAACTTCCACGGCGCAGACAAGGAACTGAGGGACGCCGTGGAAGACATCTGTCGGGACCCAAGGGTCCAAAACTATGCGACCACCCAAGGGATGGAGTGGAGCTTCATCCCGCCCCGCAGTCCCCACATGGGGGGAGCTTGGGAGCGGCTCGTACGCTCTGTTAAGCGGGCGCTCTCAGCTACGCTCAAGGCGAGAGCGCCAAGAGAGGAGACCCTCCTAACGGCGCTGGCTGAAGCGGAGTACACCGTAAACTCCCGACCGCTCACCCACCTATCGGTCGACCCCAGAGACGAGGAACCGCTGACGCCCAATCACTTCCTCATGGGCTCAACGGGGAGGCGGCCCCACCTGGCCATGTACGGGGCGGCCGAGGAAGAGGTCTGCCTCAGGAAGCAGTGGAGGATCGGCCAACAGCTCACGGACATGTTTTGGAGGCGTTGGGTCCGCGAGTATCTGCCTACTCTCGCCGCCAGGAAGCAGTGGCAGCAGCCAGTGCAGCCCCTACAAAAGGACGACCTGGTGCTGATTGCGGACCCGGCGCTGCCCCGCAACAGCTGGCCACGGGGACGGATCCTCGAGGCCACTCCAGCCCCGGACGGACAGGTCAGGACCGTGAAGGTCAAAACCAGCACGGGGACCTATGTCAGACCGGCAGTTAAGATCGCGGTCCTCCTGCCGGCCTGTGATCCCGCCTCCAAGGGCACATACAAAGGACCTGTCCAGACGCCGCCCCGACGAACTCGCCACCTCAGGGGGACTGGACGCCGGGGACCACGCCGCACCAAGTCGCAGCACGCCTCCCGCTAAAATGGGTGTAGCCGAGCTCCACGGGGGGAGTGTGACGGACGTACTGCTCCGGGCTCGGCCGCGGTCACTCACGATTAGGATAATAAGATAAATATAGAATTGTGGAATAAAATTAAATGAATCCTAACTGTCCTAAAGAAATTGTATAAAATGTATGTAATAATGTAAAGATGTAAATGTATGAAACAATGTAAAATGAAAATGTTATCAATAAATGAAACGTCGGAGCTTGGATAGAGGTATACGGGCAGAGAAGTATTGTTAGAGCTGGTACAATCATGAGATCATTTAATTCGGGCACGATTATTAGAGTCGTGCTTATACGAGAGGGAACGTTCGGCCCCGGCCCGAAGCAAGGGGCCGTGCGCCGTCGTGGCGTGCGAGGTGCTTCGCCGTCAGAACGTTCCCCAAGCGCGATTCTGAAGATCGTGTCTGAACAAAGAGAGGCCGTGGTCGCGTTCGACCACGAGCCCAAAATTACCGGCCGAGAGGCGGTAGCCAACCCGGCGGCGGGCCGCGGGCGCGCCACAAACACGGGCTTCGATTCCAGGAATCAAAGAGAAAGCGGGCCCGTGTGAGCGTCGCTCGTCCGGCGAAGGCCGCCGGGGTCCTATAAAACGGGCAACAGTCCCTAGAAAAGTTAGAGAAAAACATTCTGCTTCTGCCTTCGGTAGCGATAACATCTCCTGTCCTATGTACAGTTTATTATCGTTCACGATTGCCAAAACAGCGTTTGTCTACTTCCAGCTAGTCTGTTGTCGTAAATACTCAGTGCTCAGTGTGTGTCTCTGTGTCTGTGGTGAAATTTTAAGATTTTAAGCGTCCTCAGCGCTTCACGGCGGCCCTCTAGGGTCCCGTAAGTTTTTCGTTTTATTATCCGCTCAGTGATTCATTCATTTATTCAATTCGTTTGTTACAGAGTTTTTCGCCAGTTCTTAGATAAAATCCTGCTTTCTATTTTAAAGTACAGCATTTGCAAATATTTGTTTGTTTGTGGTGAAGTTTCAAGTTTTTTACGTGCATTAAGTGCTTCCGTCGGCCCTCTTAGGTCCCGTAAGTCTTTTCATTTTTATATACGCTCAGCGATTCCTTCATTTATTTAATTCGTATGTTACAGAGTTCTTTTTTTTCGCCCGTTTTTAGATAAAATCCTGCTTTTATTTTAAAGTACAACATTTGCAAATATTTTTACGGCCAATTGCCGCGTTTTTTCCAGTGACTCATTCCGAATAATTCATAATCAACTAGCAACAACCGTTAACTTACCCAATTCTTAGAATCCGCTTGCCCGGTAACTAAACTCATTAAAAAACAATTAGCCGCGCACCGAACCGCTTTCATTTCCCAGAATTTTTACATTAAATATCAATTAGCCTTCAGCACCACTTAGTAACCAAGCGCATACAAAGTAAATACTTTTTCGTTCAATTAAAATCAAATAAATCAAACAAACCCAATTATGTCTTCCCACCAAGGTCCCTTCGAGACCGACGTCAAGTCCTTTTTGGCAAACCGCCTGGGGCGTGATCTTTCTTCGGAGGAGAAAGATCACCTCACCAGCATTGTGTTAAAAAATTATCTAGAGGAGGCCGTTGAAGCCTCTCCCAGACAGCTAACCCCATCTCAACCGAGTTGTTCTCGTGGTTGGGAACACCACAATCTTGTTGAGATGGAGGACTGCGCTTCATCGTCAGATGAATCAGCCTTCGAACTCGTAACCAGGCGAAAAAGATCGCACACCAACTCAAGCGGGTCACTGACTCCTGTCAATTCCCCTCGCTCATCCCCACTCCCTAAGAAAAAAACTGACTTTCAGTCGCCTAGAGCCGAAGCGGCTATTAATAACATTAAAAATAAATTTGAAGTTTTAAGATCGCCGTCCCCGACCCCTACGTCAGCTACCCAACAAGCAGGGACTTCTGATTTAGAGTCAGCGCCACGTAAATTCGCGCGTATTCCCCCGATTGTGTTACACAAAAAAAGTGAAACAACATCCCTTCTTCGCTCACTTGAAGATAAAGGGATAGATTTCTCGGCGAAGAATATGGGGACTGGTCTCCATATCTTGACGAAATCGCCGCGTGACCATCACGCCGTCACGAGAAATCTATTAGCTAGGAACATTGAATTCCACACTTTTAGACTCCCCGAAGAAAAGCCGCTGAGGGTCGTCCTCAGAGGCATCCCGGAGGACATTTCCTCCGAGGAGATCAAGGAGGAACTCTCAAGAAAATATCCTATTATTGCCGTCCATAGGATGAAGGACGGGCGCACAAAAAAACCCATCCCACTTGTACTTGTCACGCTTACTAAGAACGAAGCGGGCAAAGACATTTTTAATAATTTAACGGCCCTATTCAGGTTAAGAATTCAGGTTGAGTCCCTTCGCAACAAGGGAAGGATAGGGCAGTGTTACCGCTGCCAGGCTCACGGCCATTCGGCTACTTGCTGCCATGGCAGTGAAAGATGCGTTAAATGTGGAGAACCTCACAGGTCCTCAGACTGTAAGAAGCCGAGGGATACCCCGGCTAAATGTGCCCTGTGCGACGGAGCGCATACGGCAAATTACGGTGGGTGCCCCGCCAGGCCCCAAAGAAACCATAATTTCAATAGAAATAAAAATAATAATTATAATCGTAACTACAATATAAATAAATCAAATAATAACCGCCAAGAGAGACAGGGCCATCAAAGTCAGCCGCAAAAGCGGAATCCGATTAATCAAACTCAGATAAATCCAACTCAAACTCCCATTGTTCCCGCAGCCTCGCTAGCTGCTTTCCCTCCCCTACCTCCCTCTCACCGCAGGTGGCCCGAGCCACACTATTACAATCCCCGAAATTCCCAGAGGGAACAAAGGGCGCCCATCACACAGGGCAGCAGCCAACAACACAGGTTAGAGCGCCAGCCCGATCCTAAACCAACTCCCCAAGACCCCTCTCCCGACTCTCCTCCACGACTCCTGGACCCCGTACATGTCCAGGCACTTATCGAACAAGCCACGGCGCTTCAGTTTACTATACAACATGCCACCAAAGAGCTGGCAAAAATTCAAGCCCTGATAAGAAATCACAATGTCTAGACAAAATGTTAATTTAATCAACCTACAGACGGCCTTTTGGAACGCCAATGGCTCAATCCTAGCTCACAAGGAGGAAATAATTGAATTCCTTCACGATTATAGTATTGAAGTATTCCTCATAAACGAGACCTGGCTCAAGCCTTCCAGGACATTCAGAATACCTAATTACATAACTTACCGTGACGACAGATTAGCCAACAGAGGAGGCGGAACCGCCATCTTGGTTAAAAATAATATTGACCACCGTCTAGCACATTCATTCTCTAGTAGTAACATTGAATCCACCTCGGTAATAATCAATACCTCTTCAGGACCACTTAAATTTATTTCTGTCTACTCACCCCCTACCCGTAAATTAATTCCAGCAGAATTAGACAATCTCTTGTCTGAAAATGTCCCCACTATAATAGCTGGGGACATGAACGCAAAGCACGGATCGTGGCACAGCCTAAAAAATAACACCAAAGGTAACGTACTCGCAAATTACGCGAGTACCCATCCTATCGTAGTCGATGCTCCAGATAGACCAACGATTCATCACCATAACAGTAATCCGGACGTGATTGACATCGTCATTCTTAAAAATACCAGCCATCTGCACTCCCTCCGAGTACTTAACGAACTTTCATCTGACCACGATCCAGTTCTCCTCTCTCTAACAGGAGGCTCTAACCCTCTGGTCCCCGTTAATCCTCTACCAACTAAAATTAAATGGAATAAACTTAACGAACTAATGAATAAAAACATAACAATTCCCACATCAATTCCCGACGAAGCCACTCTTAACGCTGCTACCTCCGCCTTAATTAAAACATTAAAATCGTGCATCAACGAGGCGTCCGTTGAGATTCCTACCGACACCACACGACATGGAATACCCGAAGAGATCAAAGATCTTATTAGGGAAAAAAATCTTGTTAGGAAAGAGTGGCAGAGATCTTGCAATCCAATAGTAAAGCATCATTTTAATAGACTTAACAGAGAAGTACGTGAGGCCCTCAGCAAATTCCGCAACGAGCGATGGCACGACTTCATTTCAACTCTCGAAGACGATAGAGCAGCGTACTGGAAGCTCTCTAAAGCACTCAGACGCCCAAAAACTAAAATCTCTCCGATTAAAGGCCCCAACGGATTAGTATACTCCGCTGCAGACAAGGCTGAAGCCTTCGCAGATAGCCTTCAAAGTCAATTCTCTCCCAACACGGACTACGACGACCCAGCCTTCGTAGCAAAGGTGGATTCAAAAGTAGAATCAATCTTAAGTCTAGATCCTGAAGACCCTCCAATCAGGTTCACAACTCCTAAGGAAATAAATAACATAATTAAAAAATTAAAAAAAAAAAAAGCAGCCGGTCCTGACGGCATCTCAAATAAAATCTTAAAATATCTGCCAAAGAAAGGCATCTGCGCTATTACAGCCATCTGCAACGCGTCGCTGAGACTACGTTGCTTTCCAAAGGATTTTAAAGAAGCTGACGTAATTTTAATTCCCAAACCAGGCAAGGACCCACTATTAACGGAGAATCATCGGCCTATTAGCCTCCTTCCTTGCCTAGGTAAAATCCTGGAAAAAGTTATACTATCAAGATTAAACTCATTCACTCAGGACAGTAAATTCTTGCCAGACTTCCAACATGGTTTCAGAGCAGGTCATTCCACCTCTCACCAACTCCTGCGTGTTGTGGAACACATCACGGAGGGATTTAATACTAGGAAAAAAACAGTAATCCTCTCACTCGACGTAAGTAAAGCCTTCGATAAAGTCTGGCACAACGGCCTTTTATATAAAATGAACGCTCTCGGGTATCCTTTGAGACTTACGCAATTGATAGCTAGCTACCTGAGAGATAGATGCTTTAAAGTCAAGTCAGAAAACGTCTTCTCCACAACCCGCCCCTTATCAGCTGGGGTCCCTCAAGGCAGTCAACTCTCTCCATCCTTGTATAACATCTACTCTAGTGACATTCCTAAACCCATTGACCATAACATTCAAATCACTCAATTTGCGGATGACACTAACATCATGTCTAGTTCAACAGTCGAGAGCATCGCCACAAAGCGTGTTCAGAGACAGGCCACTCTAACTGAAGAGTGGTGCAAAAAGTGGAGAATTTCAATAAACCCTACTAAAAGCGCCGCGACCGTTTTCTCAAAGAGACGGCCAAAACGGCCCCCATTCATTAAACTGTTTGGGGAAAATGTTCCATGGGAAAAGTCAATTAAATACCTAGGTGTAACGCTTGACTCCAAGCTCACCTGGAAGAAACATATAACTAGTAAAATAACAGCAGCAAATAAATGTCTAGCATCACTTTATCCAATGATGGGAAAGAAAAGTCGTTTATCAACGGATAATAAATTACTTCTTTATAAAACAACAATAAGACCAGGTTTCACTTACGGATGCCCCATTTGGGGGCACGCCGCTCCAAGTCTAATACAAAAGATTCAACTATTTCAAAATAAAGCCATTAAACTTGCTTTAAATGCACCCAAATGGATTAGAATTTCTTCTATCCATAAAGACACCAACATTCCGTTGATAAAAGACTTAATTGTTTCCCAAGCAACCAAATTTTATGCCGGCCTTTCCAGCCACACAAATCCAACAATAAATTCACTTTCGAAATATAGCGAAAACGATAAATTTAAATTTAAAAAACCCAAGATAGTCCTCCGGAAGGAATAATAACCTGCCTACAGCCGCAGTATAGTTTTTAAGCTCTTTTCAACACCACTATAATAATAAAAATAACAGTAAAGTATCTAAAGATAATCAATTTATAATTATGTTAGAGTCAGTAAACTCATGTTTAGGAACTCTGTAAAATAAAGTAAATCAAAAGTCAAAAGTCAAAGAAAAGTTAGATATCCAGCAACCACCACCAGCTCTACACTTCTCTCTGCTCAGCCTTCTACCTCGCTCCGACTTCTGACTCTACTCGCCTTCTCTTCTTCTTCTGACCCTCGCCTCACCCCGGACCTCTCTGCCTCTACAACAAGACCCGGATCTACGACAAGGACCAGAATCAGCATCGGACCAGCTACAACGGCTTCAGAGACGGCCCGTTCTACCCCTCCACGCCACTGAAGGAAGACAACTCACGCCTCCACGGATTGGGATCACCGCCCTGCTTACAGTCTTGTGTGTCACACATTACGTCTGGCACAACACCTATACAACAATTTATTAATTTCCATTCCTGAAGCTGAAGGCTTTCACATGTTTACTGACAGGCTATATACAAGCCCGCAATTAGGAGAGGAATTGATGAAGTTAAAAACTCATCTAACTGGTACAATAATGACGACTAGAAAGCATATTCCATTACCAATAAAAAATGCTAAATTGAAGTCAGGTGAAACGATAACATGTGTCAAAAACAATGAATTGCTTCTTGCTTGGAAGGACAAGAGAATAGTTACAGTATATACCAATCATTATTCAAACGATTTTAAAATTGTAAGAAGAATAATGAGAGGTGGCGAAGAAGAAACCATAATGAAACCAAATATGATTATAAATTATACAAAATATATGGGAGGCGTGGATACTGCAGACCAGTATACTGCAGCCTACCCATTTTTGAGGAAAACATTAAAATGGTGGCGAAAATTGTTTTTTTGGGGTCTTGAAGTTTCTGTTGTTAACTCATATATTTTATATAAGGAAAAACAAAATGAAATGAAACTTAAGGCTATGACACATCTTGAATTTGTTGACAAACTTATCATTCAATTAGTCGGAAATCACAGGAGGATTAAATAGTACTAAAGGCAGACACTGTCTCGATCCAGAACAAAGGTTGGATGGAAAATTACACATACTTATGCCTCAAAATGAAAAAAAATGTCGTGAGTGTATAGTGTGTTCGGATAAAAAACAACGAGAAAGGACCATATATTTTTGTTAAACTTGTGACAATAAACCTGCTATGTGCGTTGGAGTGTGCTATGAAAAATATCATACCTTAAAAATTTATAAGTGATTAATTTTAATATGACAATAGACATTTATAGTGTTAAGTTATATATATATATATATATTATTTTTTTCAAATGTGTGTAAAACTGTTTATACTTGTCTCTTCAAAAACACCGTGTATCTGTTGAGATTCTTCTACCTACTGGTCCGCCTTCTTATTTTACCTGCTCCGCCTCCTGGGACGATCTATCTTTTGTTTTCGGTGCCATTTTCAAGTAAGTAACATGTAATAATCCAAAACTAGAACCAATGAATTCTTTAGGAGGGTAGGTATTCCCGGAATACAAAGACCTAGTAAACCATTGATTTACAACGTTAGCCGGACAAGCAATAGGGTGCTCACGAAAACATCCTTACAAATATATTTTAAATATTTCGAACAAAAAAGACACCTCTTTTACGAAATAAGTACCTTCAATTTTGTAAGAAATATATTACTCATAATTTAAATGATTTACTAATTATCTTGACTTTAAATAATTGTGTTTTGTGACTTTTTCGAATAATGTCGTTCTAATATATTATCCCGCTGCAATGGTCATCATATAGGAGTAACAGGTTGTCCAAAAAGAATGAGTAAAATAATGTATTTTTTTAATCTTCTAAGGAAAGTATGTTTATTTTTTTCAACCCCAGAGTAGACTACTGGTCAATAGTGAATCCAATAGGAGTGCAAAGTGATATTGATATTTAATGGGATTTTTGATTCGGGTAAAAGTTATTGATTGACATTTTTCAATGTTGAGAAACAGTTCATTAAGGGTGCACCACTCTTGTAGCCTCACAAGATTTGATTGCAATACGCTACAGTCATTAAGATTAGTTATTGTTTTGTAAATTTTTAAATCGTCCGCAAATAAAAGTATCATAACTCCATCAAAGATGGTAGTTATGTCGTTGATAAACAAGGAAAAAAACACTGGGCCCAGATGTGACCCCTGTGGGACTACGGTGAAGATTTCAAAGTGATGTGAAAAATGTGAATTGATTTTTACTGATATTTTTTTTTGTGAAGGTAGTTTCGAACCATCTTAAAATATGCCCAGTCATACCTAGGGATCTTAGTTTGCTTAAAATAATTTTATGTGAGACTTTGTCGAAAGCCTTACTTAAGTCTGTGTACACTACATCTGTTTGAAGACGATTGTTCATGGAATTAGTTATATATTCCTGATATATCATTAAGTTTGTTAGAGTAGATCTTTTTGCTATGAAACCGTGTTGTCGATATGAAATTACTCTATTGATTTCAGGCGAGAGTTTAGAGAGCAGGACAGATTCAAGTATTTTCGGGATTGAAGACTGGATACAGATAGGTCTATAGTTGGATATATCAGATTTATCACCTTTCTTGAATATTGGAGACAGAAAGCTTGATTTCCATTTTATCGGAAAAATGCCAGTTTTTATGAACACATTAAAAAGTTTAGTTAGAGGATAAGTCAATACTGATGAGCATTTCGATAAGAAGATTGGTGGAATGTTATCAGGACCAGCCGATTTGTTAAGGACAAGGGATTTTAATTTGGTTCTTATATCACGTTCTTCAAATATGCATTGATTGAAATCGATGTTATTATTATTAGGTGTTGTGGCGTCGAGCATTGGTGAGTTGTTTGTAGAAGCATAGATTTTACTGAAGAATTCAGCAAACAGATCAACAACTTCTTAGGAATTATCTGCCGTTTTATTTATTGTTTTTGTGTTTAATTCGTAGAACTCCATTTAATTTTTTTATAAATTTAATTTAGATTAAATTTGATAATATTATTATTAAGTTCTGCAAGTGTTTTAGTTTTTTATTATTGTGACAGCTGTTTCGGCTTACAAGGCCATTTTCAAACTGTGGTTAGTCCACATTGAGACGACGTTTTTATACTATTTCAAATGTAAATTTTGAAGGTGCATACATTGATTTATTACTGGTTACACCGATGACATGATCTATTGTTGGTTAAACCAATCTATGTTTTCCCCTCAGTAAATGGTAATGGGTTCTTAATTATTTACTAATGACTTTATTGCTATGAATTATTTGGGTGCATTATACTGCTTGGGTTTTGTGAAAATACTAAGAAGTGGTGAGTAAATTATTTTCCGTACTTTATTAATTAGTGTTAAATTTGGGTCATTCGTTCGTTTATTGATTTCTAATTGTTCAAGTAAATTTAATCTAATGCCCTTTTTTTCTATATGCAATGGTTTAGGACCCTTGTTGTTAAGTGGGTTATTTATGATTATTCACCAAGAGATGTTCTGCGAATTTCGAGGATGTGTTTTTATTATTATAACATCGTATATGTTCTTGGAATCTAGTTGAGAATGCCCTCCCCGTTTGTCCGATGTAAGTGGCGTTACAATCGGCGTGGTCACATTTTAATTCATATATGCCACTGTTGTTGAGTATAGGGATTTTACTTTTAGAGTTTTTAAGGCTTGTTCCTAAATTATTGTTTGTTCGAAAAGCTATATTTAAACCACATTTTTTAATTTCTTTCGCAATTTTTTCAGATATTGGGCCGAGGAATTCGAGACATGCAAATTTTTCTATATTTTTGTTATTTACCGGATATATTAAATTGATTTTATTTTTATATTTCTTATTTTTTATTATTTTTTCAATGTTATTTGCCTCATAGCCGTTATTAATCGCGATCGTTTTTATCGTTTCCTTTTCTTTTACATAAGCTTTATTGTCTAAGGGAATGTTAATGAGTCTATGTACCATTGAATGGTACGCTGATAATTTATGAGACCAAGGATGATTTGAATTTGAATTTATTGTTGTATCTGTAAAAGTTGGTTTTCTAAATATTTGAAAGGTATGTTTATTATTACTTTTACCAATTGTCAGATCTAAAAAGTTTATTTTACCTTCAATCTCATGTTCAACTGTGAAGCAGATTTTATTATTAACGGTGTTGGCCCAATTAGTAAAGATATCTAACTGTCGGTTGGTACCATTCCAACATATAAGGATGTCGTCTACGTATCGTCTACGTAAATGTGACCACGCCGATTGTAACGCCACTTACATCGGACAAACGGGGAGGGCATTCTCAACTAGATTCCAAGAACATATACGATGTTATAATAATAAAAACACATCCTCAAAATTCGCAGAACATCTCTTGGTGAATAATCATACCCCACTTAACAACAAGGGTCCTAAACCATTGCATATAGAAAAAAAGGGCATTAGATTAAATTTACTTGAACAATTAGAAATCAATAAACGAACGAATGACCCAAATTTAACACTAATTAATAAAGTACGGAAAATAATTTACTCACCACTTCTTAGTATTTTCACAAAACCCAAGCAGTATAATGCACCCAAATAATTCATAGCAATAAAGTCATTAGTAAATAATTAAGAACCCATTACCATTTACTGAGGGGAAAACATAGATTGGTTTAACCAACAATAGATCATGTCATCGGTGTAACCAGTAATAAATCAATGTATGCACCTTCAAAATTTACATTTGAAATAGTATAAAAACGTCGTCTCAATGTGGACTAACCACAGTTTGAAAATGGCCTTGTAAGCCGAAACAGCTGTCACAATAATAAAAAACTAAAACACTTGCAGAACTTAATAATAATATTATCAAATTTAATCTAAATTAAATTTATAAAAAAAAAAAAAAAAAAAAAAAAAAAAATCTGCCGTTTTGTTATCTAAATACATGTTAGAGGGAATACCGGAGTCATTGTTGTAAAGTAATTTTGAAAATTTAAAGATGTTATGGGGGTTGGCAAGAGCCAATTCTTCACATTTGTCGATGCACTTTTTATAACATTGCTTGGAAATTTTTTTGGTTGACTTTCTGAGTTCGTTAAATTTAGCGTCATCAATAGGATTGCGTGTTGATTTGTAGATTTTATGAGCTATTTTTTTGTCTCTAATTATTTTAATGAGATCGTTACTGAACCACTTTGGATAGTTATGTACATACATTTTTGAGACAGGTACAAGTGAATCAATAGATTTATTTAAAATTGAGTAAAATTTATCTACCATTCTATTTATGTTTTCTTCAGAGTCCAAGAAGTTCCAGTCAGTTGAAGATAAAAAAAGATTGGTGATTTGATTAAAATCGGCTTTGAAGAAGTTCAATTTTGTTGATGCCGATGGATTTATTTTTTTAATTGAACAGTTGCATTCGATCAGTAGAGGGGGGTGATATTTGTCTATTGGGAGTATAGATTCAATAGATGCGGATACTTTAACAAATAAAGAATTTGGAAAAACTAGGTCGAGAAGACGAGAATTAATATTGAGTACATAGTTTAACTGTCGTAGATTTAGAAAATTTGACATCTCGATTATCTCATGAGAACCATGGTTGATATTGTCCGTGGTAGAAGTTTTATTGTTATCTATGTCCCACATGACATTTGGCAGATTGTAGTCTCCTGTCATAATCGTGGTGGCGCCAGGAAATTTCCTTCTGATTGTTTCGATTTCGAAGTAGTGGTCCTTGTATAATTGGGCGTCGGAAGATGGGGGAATGTAAATACAGCCAATGATGATTTTTTCACTTTTGGTGGACACCATGATGAATAATTGTTCAAGATGTGTATGTATGCACTTGAGTTTTCTTGATTTGAGTCTATTGTTTATGGATAACAATACACCTCCTCCTCTGGTTTTAATGCTTTCGCTTCTGTCTTTTCTATATACTGTGTGATTAAAGAAGCCCAATTCGGAAGTTTCAATGTTTTTATTTAGCCAAGTCTCAGTGAAAGGGTAGGAGTTGTAGTTTAAGGTTGGTATGTTTGTTTTCAGGTCCTGTAATTTTGTCCGAATTCCACGTACGTTTTGATAGTATAATGAAATTTTAGTGTTTAGTTTTTTGGGATCGTTTTAACGATTGTAAGATTGTTATTAATATATTTTATTGTGATATCCGTTTCACCTGAAGACTTCCTTTTTTCCAGTTCTTCTCTTTAATCTATTAAATATTTACGTTGTAGAAAAGACTGGTCTTGATAAATTCGGATATGATTCTTTAGAGTGTCTTTCTTTTTTAGTAGAATTTTCGGCCATTTAGCTTCCGGAAATTCAACTTTTATACTTCTCGGTTTGTCAGTTTTCCGAATACCCAATCTGTAGATTTTTATGTCAAGGTTTGTTGTCGAGTTTTATTAAATATGTCTTTTTGTAAAATTGAAATGAATGCTTTGAAAAGAAGCGATTTAGAACGTGAGAATTTTTTGTTTGTTTGTGGTAAATGATTTTGTCTATGGTATCAGATTTTGACAGAACTAGAAAAACTGCTTCCAAAGATCGAACAAAAGTCTGAAATTAGCGTCCAAAAGAGTCATGATTTTTCTAAAAATACAATTTTATAGAGATTTTGTGACATTCGGTCTCATAGAGACTGATAAAAGTGTTTCCAAAGTTCGAACCATTGCGTCCATAAAACTCGTGATTTTTCTAAAAATACAACTTTATGTAGATTTTGTGACTGAATTCGTTTGGATAACGATTCTTATCACTATTTCAAAATTTCAGCCCGTTTGGTACCATAGAGCCTGAAAAAACTGTTTCCATAGATCGAACCCAAGTCTGAAATTAGCGTCCATAAAAATCGTGATTTTTAAAAAAATCCAACTTTATTGAAATTTTGTGACTGAAATCGTTTTGGATCGAAAAAACTTCTTCCAAAGTTCGAGCCCAAGTCTGAAATAAGCGTCCAAAAAGTCATTTTTCAAAAAATACAACTTTATGCAGATTATGTTACTGAAATCGTTTTGGATCATGATTCTTATCACTAATCCAAAATTTCAGCCCGTTTGGTACCATAGAGCTTGAATTTCTGCTGCTAAATTTCGAACCCAAGTCTGAAATTATCGTCCATAAAACTCATGATTTTTCTAAAAATACAACTTAATGTAGATTTTATGACTGAAATCGTTTTGGATCATGATTCCTATCACAATTCCAAAATTTCAGCCCGTTTGTTACCATAGAGATTGAAAAAACTGCTTCCAATTTTCGAACCCAAGTCTGAAATTATCGTCCATAAAACTCATGATTTTTCTAAAAATACAAATTTTTTTAAATGTTGTGACTGAATTCGTTTTGGCTAACGATTCTTATCTTTATTTCAAAACTTCAGCCCGTTTGGTAACATAGAGCCTGAAAAAACTGTATCCATAGTTCGAACCAATTTCTTAAATTATCAATTATTATTTTTCGGAATAACTTATTGAGTAAAACCTCAAATTATAATATTTAAATATTGAAGACAATATTAGTGATTTTTAAACGCAAATCTGAAACAGAAAAATCAGAAAAGGAAACGGTCACATCTGGGACACGAACCCAGGACCCTTGTCTTTCCGGGACAATGCTCTACCAACTGCGCTAATGGGACCCTATCCTCATCGGTCACTTTTAACTGTATCATACTTCGAATAAGAACTACCAACGTTGTCTTCATTTTTTCACCGCACATTTTTATTGGCAACTATCTTTATGTATGATCGCAAGATTAAACCCGAACTAAATGCAATCCTAGACAACGTCTTATAGATAAACCTATCTTATTGTTTTTATTTTTAATGTGCGACATCTATTGACTTTTTCTGCAAGTCAGGAAAATGAATTATTATTTTTCGGAATAACTTATTGAGTAAAACCTCAAATTATAATATTTAAATATTGAAGACAATATAAGTGATTTTTAAACGCAAATCTGAAACAAAAAAATCAGAAAAGGAAACGGTCAAATCTGGGACCCGAACCCAGGACCCTTGTCTTTCCGGGACAATGCTCTAACAACTGTTTCAGATGTGACCGTTTCCTTTTCTGATTTTTCTGTTTCAGATTTGCGATTAAAAATCACTAATATTGTCTTCAATATTTAAATCTTAAATTATCGTCCATAAAAGTCGTGATTTTTCTAAAAATACAACTTAGTGTAGATTTTATGACTGAAATCGTTTTGGATCATGATTCCTATCACAATTCCAAAATTTCAGCCCGTTTGTTACCATAGAGATTGAAAAAACTGCTTCCAATTTTCGAACCCAAGTCTGAAATTATCGTCCATAAAACTCATGATTTTTCTAAAAATACAATTTTTTTTAAATGTTGTGACTGAATTCGTTTTGGCTAACGATTCTTATCTTTATTTCAAAACTTCAGCCCGTTTGGTAACATAGAGCCTGAAAAAACTGTATCCATAGTTCGAACCAATTTCTTAAATTATCAATTATTATTTTTCGGAATAACTTATTGAGTAAAACCTCAAATTATAATATTTAAATATTGAAGACAATATTAGTGATTTTTAAACGCAAATCTGAAACAGAAAAATCAGAAAAGGAAACGGTCACATCTGGGACACGAACCCAGGACCCTTGTCTTTCCGGGACAATGCTCTACCAACTGCGCTAATGGGACCCTATCCTCATCGGTCACTTTTAACTGTATCATACTTCGAATAAGAACTACCAACGTTGTCTTCATTTTTTCACCGCACATTTTTATTGGCAACTATCTTTATGTATGATCGCAAGATTAAACCCGAACTAAATGCAATCCTAGACAACGTCTTATAGATAAACCTATCTTATTGTTTTTATTTTTAATGTGCGACATCTATTGACTTTTTCTGCAAGTCAGGAAAATGAATTATTATTTTTCGGAATAACTTATTGAGTAAAACCTCAAATTATAATATTTAAATATTGAAGACAATATAAGTGATTTTTAAACGCAAATCTGAAACAAAAAAATCAGAAAAGGAAACGGTCAAATCTGGGACCCGAACCCAGGACCCTTGTCTTTCCGGGACAATGCTCTAACAACTGTTTCAGATGTGACCGTTTCCTTTTCTGATTTTTCTGTTTCAGATTTGCGATTAAAAATCACTAATATTGTCTTCAATATTTAAATCTTAAATTATCGTCCATAAAAGTCGTGATTTTTCTAAAAATACAACTTAGTGTAGATTTTATGACTGAAATCGTTTTGGATCATGATTCCTATAACTATTCAAAAATTTCAGCCCGTTTGGTACCATAGAGCTTAAAAAAACTGCTTCCAATTTTCAAACCAAAGTCAGAAATTATCGTCCATAAAACTCATGATTTTTCTCAAAATACAACTTTATTAAAATGTTGTGACTGAAATCGTTTTGGATAACGATTCTGTTCACTATTACAAAAAATCAGCCCGTTTGGTACCATAGAGCCTGAAAAAACTGTTTCCATAGTTCGAACCCAAGTCTAAAGTTAGCGTCCATAAAAATCATTTTTCTTAAATTTATGCAAATTTTGTGACTCGTCCATAAAACTCGTGATTTTTCTAAAAATACAACTTTATGTAGATTTTATGACTGATTTCGTTTTGAATAACGATTCTTATCACTTTTTCAAAAAATTAGCCCGTTTGTTACCATAGAGCCTGAAAACACTGTTTACATAGATCGACCCCAAGTCTGAAATTAGCGTCCATAAAAATCATTTTTCCTAACTAAATGCAAATTTTGTGACTGATTTCGTTTTGGATCATGATTCTTATCACTATTCCAAAATTTCAGCCCGTTTGGTACCATAGAGCTTGAAAAAACTGCTTCCAATTTTTAAACCCAAGTCTGAAATTATCGTCCATTAAACTCGTGATTTTTCTAAAAATACAACTTTATGTAGATTTTCTGACTGATTTCGTTTTGGATAACGATTTTTATCACTTTTTTCAAAAAATCAGACCGTTTGGTACCATAGAGCCTGAAAAAACTGTTTCCATAGTTCGAACCCACGTCTGAAATTATCGTCCATAAAACTCGTGATTTTTCTAAAAATACAACTTTCTGTAGATTTTATGACTGATTTCGTTTTGGATAACGATTTTTATCACTTTTTCAAAAAATTAGCCCGTTTGTTACCATAGAGCCTGAAAACACTGTTTACATAGATCGACCCCAAGTCTGAAATTAGCGTCCATAAAAATCATTTTTCCTAACTAAATGCAAATTTTGTGACTGATTTCGTATTGGATCATGATTCTTATCACTATTCAAAAATTTCAGCCCATTTGTTACCATAGAGCTTAAAAAAACTGCTTCCAATTTTTAAACCCAAGTCTGAAATTATCGTCCATAAAACTCGTGATTTTTCTTAAAATACAACTTTATGTAGATTTTGTGACTGAATTCGTTTGGATAACGATTCTCATCACTATTTCAAAATTTCAGCCCATTTGGTACCATAGAGCCTGTAAAAACAGTTCCATAGATCGAACCCAAGTCTGAAATTAGCGTCCATAAAAATCATTTTTCCTAACTTAATGCAAATTTTGTGACTGATTTCGTTTTGGATCATGATTCTTATCACTATTCCAAAATTTCAGCCCAATTGGTACCATAGAGGCTGAAAAAACTGTTTCCATAGATCGAACCCAAGTCTGAAATTAGCGTCCATAAAACTCGTGATTTTTCTAAAAATACAACTTTATTTAAATGTTGTGACTGAATTCGTTTTGGCTAACGATTCTTATCATTATTTCAAAATTTCAGCCCGTTTGGTACCATAGAGGCTGAAAAAACTGTTTCCATAGATCGAACCCAAGTCTGAAATTATCGTCCATAAAACTCGTGATTTTATTGTGACCATCCCGTATCGTGATTGTCCGATCAGCAGCCGGGGTTTCACCTGCCGGCGGCCGGCCACTGTTTGTCGCGGGAGGTCTAGGTCTGTTACGGTGCGGGCCGTCACCGTGAACGCGTCTCCGTCGCCGCGCACCGACAGTCTCACCCGCCGGGACGTAGCATCGGACGAACACATCCCATTAGCGCCCCGAATTCGCAGGCCACGTACCGGACCCGCGGCTCCAACGATGTCTGCAACATATGCCTCGACTAGGGTTATTGCAGAGCCCTTGTCAAGCAGCGCGTGCACGGTCGCATGGCCCCCGGGGCCGCACAATGTCACGGGAATCACTTTCAGTAGCACGTTTCCCCCACTTTCCCACGTGTTCGTGACTGTGTGTGCCTCGGGGCCACGAGTGTACGCGTCATCGTGCAGCAAGCAATGATGCGGGGCACGGCACGTGCCCACTCCGCAGTTGGTCCGGTACTCGCACCGTTTTATCTGGTGCATACCGTCCAGACACTTAAAGCACAACCGTGCACTTTTTACAAGCTCCCAACGCGTACTGATTGTTTCTTCGGCGAATTGTGGACACTTGTAGAGCTTGTGCGAATCGTCTTTGCACAGTGCGCACCAAATTTCACTGCGGGGTTCCGGCCGCTCGTCGGTCACGTACACATTTTCACGATACGGGCGGGCGGCCCGCTGTTGTTCGACCGAGCTGCTCGGCCGCGCTGCTCGGCCATTGTCGGTGAGGCCCGACCGCGGCACCGCGTTGGTCAGCCGCTTCAGGAAGGCGGCAAGCTGCACCACGGTGGCCGCGTGCGTCTGGTCGGCCACCTTACCCAACCACAAGACGCGTAGGGCTAACGGCATCTTCGAGGCGATTTCGCTGAGGAGGGCCGGGTTGGAGAGGTAATCACCCCGCAGGTTCCCCAGCGAAGCCACGATGTTCTGCACCGTGCCCGAGAACTCCACCAGAGCCTCGGTCGATGCGTCCTCCTGCAGTCGGGTTAGCCGCTTTATCCGGTCGAACATGACCACGGCGACAGAGTGCGCGCCCCCAAAGCGGTGCTCCAGGACATCCATGATTTCCGGCACCTGCGCCGGGTCCAGGAGGAGAGGGCTGACGGCTTCTCGTGCCTTTCCCTTCAGGGCACGCTGCAGCCGCATCAGGTTCTCGGCCGCCGTCATTCCGCAGGTGGCCGTCGATTGCAGGAATTGTGCCTTCCAGGCCTGCCACTCTATGGCGTCGCCAGCGTAGGGCGGCAAGTCCTTTGCGCTGGACTGCCGGGCGATGAGGGATGCCATCCGCTCATCTTCGGGATGGTAGCGAGGTGTGCCACCGGCCTGGGACTGCCGGAGGGCGTCGGCGAACATGGCCGTCACCTGGGCAAGAGGGACACTCCCTTGATGCACCCAGTCTCGTGTCTGCCTCGCTGCCTCATCCGCTCGGTTGCAGGCCCCGTATCCGTAAGCGGGGGGTTGCGATGGCGAGATTCCGCTCGGGGCAAATGCTGGGAACTGGGCGGGCCCGCGGGTCACACCGGGATAGCCATACTGCGGCTCTGGTCCACCTCGCAGCGTCACGGCGCCTAGGGAAGCGCCGTCCGTGAGTGGATCCGCAGCATGGTTTTTCTCCGTCCCGGTTTGAGCCCTCACGGCGCGGCGTGAGTTCCCGATGACATCGGTAGTCTGGGCTGTGGCTTGTGGCACAGTGGGTTCTCCCCCCACTGTGAAGGTATGGCTGTGACCGGGGCCGCTAGGGGGCGCCGCAGTCTGTGGAAGGCCAGTGGTTTGCGCCTCCGCTGCGTAGCTCTGAGTAGGTACGCCCGGGGGCGCCGGCGTCGGCGTCGGTGTGTAATCCAGCCGCGGCGCAGTGGTTCGCACCTCCGCTGCAAACCCGAAGCCGTGAGTGAAGCCGCTAGATGGCGCCGCCGTCAGTTGGTAGTCCGCCCCTGGTGTTGTAGCTTGCAAAACAGTGGGCTCTCCCACTGTGTAGGCAAGGCTGTGACTGGGGCCGCTAGAGGGCGCCACAGTCTGTGGCAGGCCAACCCGTGGGCCAGTGGTTTTCGCCTCCGCTGCGTACCCCTGACTAGGTACGCCCGGGGGCGCCGGCGTCGGCTGGTATTCCGCCCGTGGAGCTGTGGCTTGCGGAACAGTGGGCTCTCCCCCCACTGTGTAGGCAAGGCTGTGACTGTGGCCGCTCGGGGGCGCCGCAGTCTGTGGAAGGCCCACCCGTGGGCCAGTGGTGTGCGCCTCAGGTGCGTAGCCCAGGTTTCGTCCGAAGCCGCTAGATGGCTGGCTTCCGGGATAGGCTCCCTAGAGGCCCTTCAGCGTGGCGATAAGTTCTGCCATCTGTCGGGCGTGGTCATCCTGCAGCTTCTGGGTGCGCCGCCTCTCAGCTCTTAGCTCGAGCTGCACCTGCCGGAGCGTGTCCTCGCTGGAAGCCTCGCTTCTTGACGAGACGTCGGCCGCGGCAGGGGGCGTCTGTGGTGGTGATGCACCGGAGGGACCAGGCAGTAGGTCCGCTCGGGGATCAGAGGGGGCCAGGGGGGCGGTTGGCCGGAGTCCGGGGGGCGCGGCTGTGGCCGCCCCGGTTGGTGTGGGATCATCGCTTCCCTGCGATGAGTCCCCGTCAGCGCCGTTCTTCCCAGAGCGCAGTGAAGGTGACATCTTTCCACGGAGAGATCCGGCGTCGAAGGACCACTTATGTATCAGACGTAATGGTGACACATAAGACTGTAAAAGGGGCGGTGATCCCAATCTGTGGAGGCGTGAGATGTCGTCCTTCAGTGGCGTGGAGGGGTAGAACGGGGCCGTCTCTGAAGCCGCTGTAGAGCTGGTCCGATTACTTGTCGCTTGTTCTTGAGCTGATTCCGAGTCTGGTCCGAAAGGGTAGGCAGTCCGTGGTCCAGGGTGAGGCGGGGGTCAGAGTGAAAGAAGGCGAGCAGAGTCAGAAGTCGGAGCGAGGTAGAGGGCAGAGCAGAGAGAGAGGTGTAGAGCTGGTGGTGGTTTCTGGTTATCTGTCTTTTCAAGGGACTGTTGCCCGTTTTATAGGCCACCGGCGGCAGGCGCTGGCCGAGCGACGCTCACACGGGCCAACTTTCTCTTTGATTCTGGGAATCGAAGCCCGTGTTTGTGACGCGCTCGCGGCCCCGCCGCCGGTCTGGTTACCGCCTCTCGGCCGGTAATTTTGGGCCCGCGGCCGAACGTGACCACGGCCTCTCTTTGTTCAGGCACGGTCCTCAGAATCGCGCTTGTGGAACGTTCGGGCGGCAAACCACCTCGCACGCTATGACGGCGCACGGCCCTTTGCTTCGGGTCGCGGCCGAACGTTCCCTCTCGTATAAGCACGATTCTCATAACCGTGCCCGAATTAAATGCTAAGCTAATTAAATGCTATTAATCCACCAGCTCTCTCGGTATACTTCTCTGCCCGTGTCTCCTAGCCAAGCTCCGACGTTTCATTTATTGTTTACATATTCATTTTTACATAGGGGTTCAGACATACATTTTATACATTTCTTTCATTTTATACAATTTAGGTTTAGACAGATTGGCGTAGATTATAGATTGGCGACCGCGGCCGAGCCCGGAGCAGTACGTCCGTAACAAATTTTATATACTTAATTAATCAAAACTATATTTTTTTCCAAAATTTTTATGAGATGTCTTACTGACAGCCCTGATTCAATAGAGCTAACTCTTAGTTCTCAGCAAATTCAACCAAATTCAATATTGAAGGTAACAATAACCTCAATACTAAACTACTCTACGGATTGAAAATAAAAATGCTAATGTACCTATGTATACCAGATGTTATTTTTGTTTAATCTTCAACATAATTTCTCAGTAATTATTCTGTTTAACATAATACTGTTTCGCTCCTGTGAACCACTGTAAATATAAATCATGTATATTGTAAAAGCCTTTTACGGCGTCTAAATAAATAAATAAATAAATAATCAAATTTTAAGACTGGTGAGATATTTTAAAAAGTGCCACAAAAACTTCATTGTTATGTAAATTTAAAATTCATTAATTATTTAAAGATTATTTATCTACGCTAGTCGGCAAATATTATGACTAAATTTTCCCATTAATAATAGTTCATCAACTTAATTAAATTTCCACTTTAGAGAAGAAGCAATGAACTGGACACTGGGTACTTACCTACTAGTGTATTCCGTTTAACTATGACCTTTCAGTTCATAAAATAAATATTGTTAGCTCTATCATACGCGCACACTCTATCATAAGCAATTACAACGATTTTTAGGTACCCATCTGCATCAACCCACCATATCAAAATATTATTATTTATTTTAATTAATTAGTATGTACATGAGTTCTATCACATTAACTTTCGAATTTGATAAGAAATTTTCTTGTGTCACGCTTTTTCAAAGCTCTTATGTATTTTGTGTGTTGTAACAGTGTGAGCAGCAATATTGATTATCGCGGTAATTAATTATTTTTTCCTCTTTTTGCAGCTTTGTGAAATCAACGATGACCCAAAAAGGAAAGAGTTTTTGGACGACCTATTCTCCTTTATGCAGAAAAGAGGTAAGCTTCTATGATTCTATTAATTTTTAATTTATCTGATAGTATTAATACTCCAGCGTCTGGACGATGTAGGCCCTCTGATTGGTCAAATTTAAATTTTCTGTTTCGTTCAAATTCCGCTAACTTGAAAATTAAGACACGATTTGAAAATTAAGAAACGATGCTCATAAAATTTTTGGATAATATCGAAGAAAATATGTTTTAGAAAGTTCACAATCCATTGGATTAATTACATTACAGTAAAAATTATCCACAATTACGTATTGAAATTCGACGTTTATCATTATTCACGCGGTGTAGCATGTAGGTTAATTTATGATTCACGCGAAAGACACATTGTTCAGTGCTGCCAGCGTATATCGATTTCCAATCAATTCAAAAAGCCTTTATATCCAGTTAGTGTCAAGCAATGTACAATGAGTTAGTTAGCGCCCTTTGCGGCAGCTGGACGCGTCATGCCGTCTTCCAACCGCTTTATGTTTTTTTTTTGTATTTTCAAGGGAAACGAGGCAACATCCCTTTGAAATTATTTTTAAAATCAGTGAATCAACATTTTAAATTAACTTACCAATTAGTTATCAGAACTTTATAGTAATGTGATTAGAGTGCAGTGTTTTAAAAATGAATAATCGAGAATTGTGCTAAAAATATATTCTAAATTCTCGTCCTAAGTTGAACTTAGGACGAGAATCGGTAACTGTAGGTGGTACGCCAGATGTTTTCAAATGAATTCTTGGAAACTCTGAAAGCCCTAACAAGTGCACAGGGTAATTTATTGCGGAACAATGCACCACTAACACAATCACCAGGAACAAGTGTACAAGGAGATGAACTTGCCGAACGACACAGCGGTGTGCCAACGGTTTGTTATCTATGTGAGGATACTGTGACAGCGCTTAATTAGCAGCAGACACATACCTGGACGGATGACGAACCTCGTGCCGGCACTGTTGGTGGGCGCGGTGCACTCTTTCGCTGCAGCAGCTGGTCCAGTTTCCTCACCACCTAGGATTCTTGCTGCAGAGTCTCCATCTTCTACCTTGTCGAATGTCACAGCGGTGCTGCCAAGGTCTGGAATCCATGAGAGGACATTGTGTCAGCGCTCTATTAGCAGCAGACACATACCTGGACGGATGACGAACCTCGTGCTGGCACTGTCGGTGGACGCGGTGGACTCTCTCGCTGCAGCAGCTGGTCCAGTCTCCTCACCACCTAGCATTCTTGCAGCAGATTCTCCATCTTCGTGTCACCTGTTTCTGTACTTTATTTTATTTAACTTAATTTCAATTTCAATTTGTAATATTTATATACTTTTTGTAATATCTGCATTAACTGTAAAGCGCCCCTGAGGTGATATCTATGAAGCGGCGCTATACAAATCATCCATTAAATAAATAAATGTCAGTGTAATTTTTTAAAGTAATATATATTTATACAAATATATAATTATAAATAATAAATATAATATATTATTATCCACCATTATAACGCCGGCTGCAAAAATAACCAGTTCCACTCGATACTTAAATACGTAATTTATTATTTTTTGATATTACAACACCGACCCCATGCGCCGCCATGCGCTGTCAATGTTTGATATGTGTCATATGTGATAATTACCGAATTTTTATTTGTCGAAATCGTAATTCGCACAGAATTTCTTAGAGCGGAATGGCCGCAGATAATAATTCCTTCCGAAGGCGAAACGCGCCATTTTGTCTGTCGTCCTTTTCCAATCAAGCTCCTCGTCCCTGTCCCCCTCCGGTACGACTGGTACAATAATAACTCCGACCGTAGTTAATTACAAATAAATAAATTATTCAATAATCGGCCCGTGGGCAGATGGCACGAGACAGGGCTGCCAGCCACCTCATGCGTCTTGTCTCGGTCCTGCAATGAAATCTTAATCACGATTCAAAGAAAGTTAAATCAACTTTTGTTGGATTTAATGTGTTTACAAAAAGTATCGTCAATGATAAGGATGATTTAAGGTTTAAATTTATTAACTTCGCTCTGGTTTTATATTATACTATGGAGGTTACTCGCGTTAGTATACTATTTTTAAGATTGAACAATTGAAAAATTTGAGAAAAACAATATGGCGTCTTGTCTTCTTTTAAAAATATAAATTAATATTTCAAACAATGGAAATTTACACAAACGATGGAAATGTCGTGACATTACTGACAGAAAAAATTGAAATCTTGAAACACGGAATTTGCGCAGCTCGTGCACAAAAACTGCAAATTTCGTGCCTCAAGATTTCATCTTTTCTGTTTCAGGAAACAAACTTGTATTTTATGGTTTTTATTTGATTGTGTATTTTAATTTTAATATTGTTCACGGTTATTTTCACAAAGACTAGTACGTATTTTTTTTATTATTTGTTACGTATTTAAAGTGACCGATTTTAGCCAACCCTGTTGCACACCTGAGTGCAAAGAGTCGCTCCGTGGCTTGAGTCATGATATTAATATAATCCGAATGGTTTACAAACTCGCTACACTTACCAGCGAGCCCGTGTGTGGAAAATAATAATATATGCCTTATATCTTATATTATAATTCCGCGAGAGTTATTGTTGCCGGCCGCGTGCCATCTGTGGAGAACTAAATGCACTACGGAAGATGAGATGTATTCAATTCATCTTATCTAAGCTCGAACATCGTCATGTAACGTTACATAGTAATATACCTTCCTATTTATTCTAATTCATGTCATTTCTTTTTAAAATCATTAATTCACATTTTGACAGCCTGCATTATTTGCATTTGATTTAATTTCATTTTCCTAATATAGTCACCCGAAATAAAAATATATTTCACTGTGACTAATTCCACGGCATACACGGCTTAGGTAACCAATACGCAGAAGTATCAGATATTTTTAATAGCACCGAAAGAACTAAAAAAAGCATTTCACATATTTATAGGAAATAGTTATTAGTTAAAATCCGGATTGTAAATTTCCGTTATTATTTTTTTTATATTCTAATATTTACCGTGTAAATGTTTTGTAATCGTTGTAAAAAATGCATCATTCTATATTTAAAGGTAGGTATCTACTTTGTAATGCAAATAAATAATCATATTTCAAGGTTTCGGCTTCTGCTAAAAAAAGAGATAATAACTGAATGAAAATAAATTATTATGAAATTCTTCTAATCTGCCAAGTCTCTCAATTTTTGTTCAGTTCGATTTTTATTACTTGCTTTAGAATGCGACATTACAATAATAATATGTTTTTACATAAAACAATAACTTTGTGAACATCGATTTTATTTGACATATATTTTGCCGACCCGGTTTCGCTTGTGCCGTAGATGTTTTAGGGCAGTATAAATAATACTCTACTGATAACTGCCTGACAAAGCTACAGACGATTCCGGTTCTGCTTGGAGATAAGGAATTGTACTTAACCTTAAAATTAATAGTCTTTTGCTTTCATCCAAGAGAATCGCAGTTAACGAAAAAGTAATACATTTTAAGGTACAATTCTCCATCCTTGAGTAGAACCACATCACAAAGTATCTGCTTCTTGTGAAAATAGAATAATATGTAAATAAAACATTTAAATAGTATTGTTATTTTCTGTTGTATTTTTATAAGACATATATTTTATTCCACCTATGCCAAATCTAATGATTGTTTTCTCTTGTTTAAGGTAAGTCACTTCGCAGTAATTAAAATATGACGAATTCTCCTTTGCTGATAAGGTCGGTAAGTAATGAAAAATAAATTTTAAAAAAAATATTAATAAAAGCGCACGTTCGTTAAGAGAGTAACAAGATAGTAAATTTAAAGTTTTGAAAAATTACCATCTCCTGCATATTGATAATGCCTTCAGAGGGCGAAACAGCTGTCACGCGTAATAATAATTACACAGCAGAACTTGTTTAAAAATAAACTGTTTTTATAAACCCAATAACAATATTATTGAATATATAAAAAATAAAATATAAAATTTTATTTACTGTCTTGAATCGGCATCTACATAGTATTACGATAAAAATGTCTTTATCAAACATCGGAAGCTTCGGTTTACAAAATTATAATTATTACAACACATTTTAAAAAGTTTGAAGATGACCGTATCATGGTGAAATAAAGCAATAACTTTGTGAACATCGCTTTTATTTTTTTACACCTTTTGCCGACCCGGTTTCGCTTGTACCTTAGATTCTTTAGATTCGAAGCTACAGCGCTAGGGAACCTGAGGGACGATTCCGTTTATACTTGGGGATAAAGAATTGTCCTTAATCTTAAAATTAACGGCACTTTCGCTTTCATCCAAGAGAATCGCAGATAAGGCGATGCCATACGTAGTCATGCAAAATCATGTGTTTTTGGTTTTAAAATTTGGTCGCCTATAATGTTTCAGATGCTTTAATTAAATACTGCGAGTAGAATTACATCAGAATCAGTTCGGTTCAGTTCGTAATATAATTTACTTGTGATTAAAATGTAAACTAAGTGATTTAATTGTAAATTATAACTTAACCTCGAAATAGACAACCTAATAATAAAAGTGTTTTCATACTTCAAACAGGCCCATAACAAGAAGAAAATAAATTTGGCTGACACCACTGGCATTGGCTGACACCAATTTTATTTTCTTCTTGTTATGGGCCTGTTTGAAGTATGAAAACACTTTTATTGTAAGGTTGTTTATTTCGAGGTTAAGTTATAATTTACAATTGAGATGACTCTTCCTTTCACCCTTTGAATTTAATTTTTTTTTTTGTAATACCTAAGTGATCTTAGGCCACTGGCATTAAAATCTCCTTAGAACTCTCTCTCCCTTTGATAGCTACGAAGCTCAAGGTTCTCAAGTAATATATATACATTTCTATAAAGACAAATGTACTTGGTTAATTAACACGCCGGTTACGACCTTCAACGTAACTCCCTCGTATTTAGTTGTAATTAAATCCCACCAAACGTTGTGTGATTTTTTTCTTTATGGTATCGGGTTTTTAATTACTTTGTTTGGTAACCCCTAGTTCTCTTTAGGACAGGGATGGAGTCAGAGATGTTAATTTCAAAGTTAACGAATCGAAGTTGGATCAATATACCTAAAGCCCCCGTTTTCTCCATACTGTCTATCTCTCTTAATCTGATCTCCTTAGAAGTTCACCTAAGCCGTCCTCCCGACCTGTCATAAAACCTTAATACACAATACGAAAAGTCAAATATAATTTGTTAGTAAATTACAATCATAATTTGTTCTCCGGGGCCCTCTGGATTGCCGACCTCTCCTACTAGATGGGATAAACATGAGACTAATTTCAAGCGTGTTAGTAGAATTCGGTTGTTGCATATATGACGAACTCGGAATATTACTTTGCTAGCAAAATCTGGCTCCTACCTCCTGCAAGACGTGAGAATGATCCGTATCGATCTGGGTTTGGCATGATCATTCGACCCAATCTCCTAGTAGGTGCCTCAGTCACCGTGTTCTAGTCAACCATTCTTGTGGCCGTCACATACTACGTCCAAATCTCGAACAGAGTCCTCACGCTTCCAGATTCCAACCCCTCCTGGACTACATTTACTTAGAACGAACCGGTTTCGTTCTATATGCAAAAATATACTTGCGGCTGAAACTTTGGAATTGTAATGAGAATTGTAGTCGATATCGAATTCAGTAAGAAAATCTCTATACAGTTGCACTTTTAGAAAAACCACGACTTTTTTGGACGCTAATTTCAGACTATTGTTCGAACTTTGGAAGCAGTTTTTCGAGGCTCGATGGGACTAAACGGGCTGAAATTTTGTAATTGTGATGAGAATTGTAGTCGAAATAGAATTCAGTCATAAAGTCTCCATAAATTCGTATTTTTAGAAAAATCATGATTTTTATGGACGCTTATTTCAGACTTGGGTTCGAAATTTGGAAGCACTTTTATCAGGCTCTATGGGACCAAACGGGCTGAAACTTTGGAATTGTGATGAGAATTGTAGTCGAAATCGAATTCAGTCATAAAGTCTCCATAAATTTGAACTTTTAGAAAAATCATGACTTTATTGGACGCTAATTTCAGACTATTGTTCGAATTTTTGAAGCACTTTCATCAGGCTCTATGGGACCAAACGGGCTGAAACTTTAGAATTGTGATGAGAATTGTAGTCGAAATAGAATTCAGTCATAAAGTCTCCATAAATTTGTATTTTTAGAAAAATCATGATTTTTATGGACGCTTATTTCTGACATGGGTTCGAACTTTGGAAGCACTTTTATCAGGCTCTATGGGACCAAACGGGCTGAAACTTTGGAATTGTGATGAGAATTGTAGTCGAAATCGAATACAGTCATAAAATCTTTATAAAATTGAATTGTAGAAAAATCATGACTTTTTTGGACGCTAATTTCAGACTATTGTTCGAACTTTGGAAGCAGTTATTTTTAGATATCGCATTAACACCAATCACTTTTGCACCAATCTTACTTAAGTTAATTTTCTTCCTGATTTTATTTTGTATATTTTCTGAAGATTCGTCAGCATTGTTCGATGAAACTATTAATTTATAATCACTTTCCAATATTTTATTTTGGTTTTCATCTACTTTGCCGTATCCAAATGTTGGTTCAATTATTTTTCCCTTTGCAAGATAATTAATCAGATAACTGAAGAGTTAGATGTCCCATCCAGTTGAATATAGCACTTGTTTTTGTTGTAATTAAGTTAATTTGTTCTTTATTAAATTTATTCACTTTATCTTGAATACAATTCAATAAATCATCAATTGCCTCCTTCGCAGAATCCATGAATTGATGTGGATTCATATTTTTTTGAAGTAAAAAACACCGTTTTTTAATAAAAACCGTAATAGGTTCTAGATATTTAGGATAAACTTTAAATTTCGTTATGTTTCACTGTTTGTTAATTGTTTAATTCACTAAATTGTTGTGTCTTATTGTCCTTTTTTCACAAACAATGAAATAGAGCACAGATTCACTTTTTTAAAGTTTGAAAACGCACAAAGAACGCACGATCGTGAAATCAATGTATTCTGCACTTTTTTACTGCTAAAATATAGCTTTATTTGCGTTTATTTCTTTAAATTAGTATGAGCAAGGATGAAACGTCAAGTCTGTAGGTAGATAAAATTATTATATTGATTTGTAAAGTTATAAATTTCAGAAAGGTTTACGAGACACAAAACGGTAGTGAATATAAAATAATACCATTATATCTACTTATTGCAAAAACATGTTCAAATTAACATACTACCACATAAACCGATTTAACTTTGCGATGTAGTTTAACTCTAAATAACTCCAAATTTTTAATACGTTTTTAATGCCATCTGGTGTTAAAATTAGACCCGCATCGACTAGTAAAACTCGAAAATTTAAAAAAAAATTAACCTTTTAGATAAACACAAATTAGGAAACTGCGTAAAATTATGGTGCCATTTTTACTCGCGAATACTTCGTAACTCCTTAATTCAGTATTGGCCGGTGAGCCGTGCACGCTTGTTGTGTTTTTGACTGAGGAAATTTATTTACGGTGTAATAGTTTTACCGTGAAATTAACTGAGATAAGTTGATTAATCAATTTTGAACATTTTATAACCTTAATTTTAATTATGAAGTCACGAATAGTGTTTTGTATCTGTAGTCTAAAGTGACGTCTCCTGCACCGTGTGACGCTCTGCCGTAGATTTCTTGTTTTATGTGCCTCTTCGGTTGCGTTCACCGCTTTTACAGTGGTACCTGCTTATCACCACACGCCCTCCTGATGTCATCACTGCACGAATTGATTTAACTAACCCGGAGCCCTTCGCGTCCTACCTACAAGTGGATCTCTTCCTGATGCATATCCGGATCCGGTTCTTCACTGTCCTCTTCAAACAAACCCAAAATATTGACGGTGGAACGTGCGGCAATTCCATCTCGTCTCTCCTCAGACACAGTCCGTTCTCTGTCAGGCATCTTCCGCGGGTCAAGCACATGTCTTGGTATGCCATCTACTTCGATGTTGTTGACTGAAGTAAGACCTGTCACCCTTCCATGCACGATGTGCATCTCCCATCTACTGGCTTAACCGCAAGAAGATCGCCCACTTAGAGCTCAGTCAATACTTCCTCTTCTATATTCACTTGCGCAGAAGAGTGTCTCCACGAGTAAGTGTGAACTATACTAGACAGCGCAATACCTCGATCATCCTGACTTTTTGCAGCCAAAGATTGTACCGAAACACTGCCTGCAGGGGGATCGCTTCCACTTCTGGCTGCAGTTCTCTTTATTGTTTGATGATGTCGTTCAACTATACCATTTCCAGCTGGTCGGTATGCCGCTCAAAATCTTTGACGAACATTCCATCTCTTACACTTATCTGTAACACTGTAGGAACAAAATGCAGTACCATTGTCCATGAGAACTACTTTGGGCGGGCCTCTTTCCCGAAACACTTCTTCCAAATGTCTGATCATCGAAGCTGCATTATCTGACTCGATTTCCCGCCACACGGCAAATCTACTCGGACCGCAATCGATAAATGTGAGTAAACATTTCCTACCGAAATGAGTAACATCAACTGCCAAGCGACTCCAGGTTGTCACAACATTAAGATTACCCGCTTCATGGGATGATGGTGGAGGGTCAATTGTCCTGCATTGTACGCAGGAACGCACGCATCTATCGACGTCCTTTCTTCTCGCCTCGGGATCGACCAGCCGGGCAAGATGAAGCGTTCACTTTACTCCAAAGTGATGCTGAGCATGAAGAGTTTCTACGCTTAAAGCACATGTTTGCTCACCAGTTCCACTTTCAAGTCTCCCCCACCTATCTTCACACTCTGAGGAGTCTCTTTCACAACGTTTCCTGTCATGGCTATTCTTTGCCCAGGTCTTGCAAACCCTAGTAAGTACATCAGTTTTATTTCTACAGGAGAACAAGGGTGATCGACAATGTCAGATCAAATTCTTCTACGATCTCCTTCATCAACCCCAAGCGTCACTTAACGAGCATCTCTGACACGACTACTCCCGGTCAGTGTAGATCTCACCCAGCACAAAACCGTCGCCGAATCTGTAATGATCTCTAGAGTTTGAAGATTTCACTTGAGAGTCAGATTTAATCGCTTAAGGAAGGAAAAGTACCAGCATTTACAAGACTTAAAACAGACATTAGAAAAGGATTACCACTCCTTTTACGATAACCTTCCGCATCATTAAAATCTTTAAAATGCATCTAAATAGACTGCCTCGACATATACATGCATTGTTGGGTTTTATTTTGTGAATGAAAAATTCCTATCTCTCAAATTTTCCGCTAGGTTTTTTTTTTTTTTTTTTTTTATTTTTTTTTTTTTATTTATTAAATTTAATATAATTACATTTAATACAATATAAGATATGGGTAGTCCCACAAAGCTGTGACAATCAGCTTGTCTGTAGGTTCTACCATTTAATGTTATAACATAATACACATTAGCTTAAGTTTAAATATTAATACCAAATATAATGTTTAGGATAGATAAACGTTTTGTTCATTTATTAACCACTTTTTTGTCAGTTTAGGGCAGGGTTCCTCATTATTTTTCAAGTTAAAGTTTTTGTTAAATTTGTTATAAATCACAGGTATCAAATAGTCAAGTGTTCTGCTACCATACTTATTTGATATTAGTGGAATTTTTAGGCCTTTTTTTTCAGTAAATCTTGTTTTGTGACTATGCACCAATGGCTTTTTGTACGCATTTTCTCCCGCATTATCCATAATTATAATAAACCAGAGAAGCCCTTTAATTGGGAGTAGGCCCTCAGAGCCATACAGTAATTTTAAGTTGTTTCTTTGTTTGTAAATGCTAGGTTTAACAATTTTTTTAATTATAGCAGTTTGTAGATTTTGAATGAATTTAATATTAATATTACTCGAGTGTCCCCAAGTTCGAATTCCATATCTAAGTATTGATTCGACCATAGAATGATATATAAGTTTGAGAGTACATCGAGGCAATACAAATTTTAATTTATAAAAATTACTCGCTAAACATCGGAGCTGGTTACAAATTTTGATCACACTTTTGTCCCATTTAAAGTTATTGTCTACGATTATGCCAAGGTAAGTATATTCGTTTGCAAAATCAATTTTTTCACAGCAGCAGATATTATCCATTTTTTTATGTATACAATCAAAATTATGTGCAGTTATTTTAGGTAAGTTCCACATTTTCAAGCTCGGTGATCTTATATACATGCATTTAGTTTTTTTGACATTAATAATTAATCCTACATCATGAGACCATTTAAGTAGTTCGTTAAAGTCAATTTGTAATTCTTGAATAGCTATTTCAGGGTTTTCATTAGAGACAACTAGTGCAGTATCATCAGCAAAAATAAATCTACGGGCTATTTTAAAAAGTTTAGACATGGCAATTACATATATAATGTATAATTTTGGTCCTAAAATTGACCCTTGTGGCACCCCTGATTTAATAAATCTAAAATTACTCATTACATTCAAAATCTTTACATACATTTTTCTATTTGTTAAATAGTTTTTGAAAAATGATAGGAGTTTACCACGGATTCCTATGATTTCGAGTACCTTGATTAATTGTGTATGGCTGAGTGTATCGAAAGCTTTTGAGAAATCAATAAATAATACTAGTACATGTTTTTTTGAGTTAAGCTCTGAATTTATATAATTGGAAAATTTTTCGAGCAGTTTATCACAGCTTTTTTGTTTTTGGAAGCCATACTGACATTCATCAATAATGCCCAAATTATTTAAATATTTATCCAAATTTATAGATATATATTTTTCTAATTTTTTTTCTAATGCGGGTAATAAGGAAATAGGCCTATAATTATTTGTTACGGTGTGATCTCCATTTTTAAAAATGGGCCTTATGGTGCTGCATTTTAGTTCAGCTGGAATGTGACTTGTGTCAATAATTCTGTTAATTAGGTGAGTAATTATAGGACTAAATAATTTAACATGTTTTTTTAGATCATACATGCGAATTAGATCCACGCCCGGTGTCTTTGAATTTTTCATTCTTCCGATAATGCATTCAGTTTGTTCTGTATTAGCTCTTGGTAGGTACATTGAATGTTGCAAATGTTCTTGCTTCAACTCAGACGCCCGAACATTGCATTCGTGCAATAACTGATTTACGCCGTCGTCAAAGAATTTTGCAAAGTTTTCTGCCACCACATCCGCAGTTTGGGAATTTAAGAAATATTTAGATATGACTTCATCACAATCTGATTTATTTTTCCTACCCAATACTTGATTTACTTCATTCCATGTTTTTTTAATGTCCTTGAAACAATGTTTAAATTTGTTATTATAGTATTTTTTTTTGTGTTTAATATTTTTTATTTAGTTTATTTCTGTATTTCTTGAATTCGATTTCATATATTTTATTGTTAGGCGTGTTTTTCCATTTCCTCCATAATGTATCACGTAGTTGTATATTTTCAATGAGATTATAATTTATCCAGCCCTTTTGGTTATTACGCTGTTTATTTGTATTTGATTTTGTTTCAGTACTTTTTTCGTAAATATATTTGAATTTCGATTTAATTTCTTCATAAATTAAGTTAGGTTCCGTTATGTTTAGTATTTCATTCCAATCAGTGATTTCAATAAGTAGGTCGACTTTTTTTTCCGATATTACAGTATATTTCGTATGGTGCGATTTATTGGTGGTACCTGCCTCATAGGTAGAGAAACGCATCGTTGTTGCAATAAGGTAGTGATCCGCTATTATAGTTTCACATACAAATGAGCTGATTTCATTTGTCTCTCTCTCTCTTACATAGATATGGTCTAGACATGTAGCCGTTACATAGTTAGTCAGTATGGCTTCACGGGTAACGTCATTAATACATTTTAAAAATCCAAATTTAGCCATAATGTTTTCATATTGCATTACAATTGGTTCCTGATAATTTAATAAGTTTATGTTCGTATCCCCAAGTACCATAACGGATTCTTTAATTTCAATATTTCCCAATATTACATCTAGCTCTTCGAGAAATATTTTTTTATTTGAATTAGGTGGTCTGTATATTGCCAATATATGTAGACGTTTATGTTTTTTGACAGAAATAGTTCCGTAGACACATTCAAATTTAGTTGGCATTATGTTAATTTGTTCAAACGTTAGGTGATCTTTCACATATAAAATAATCCCGCCTCCCGATTTGTTTTTTCGACAAAAGTAATGAGAAGTAAAACCCAATATTTTGTATAGATGTATGTCATTTTCATTAATCGACGTTTCACAAAGCGTGATTATATCAATATTACTTAGAGAGCTAGAGATAACGACAAGAAACGTATCCCAATATTTTGATAAGGATCGAATATTTAAGTTGATTGCAGTTAAATTATTATTTCCCGAAACATGTTTTTTGATAATCCAGTTCTCAAAACTTTGTGTGCGTTCATAAGCGATTTCAGAGGTGTCAAAATCTACGTTCAAATCACCCATATTGAATAATATTTTATTAGGCGGCAATAGTATTTAAACAAGTGTTGTTCATAAAACTGTTCGCAGAAAAGTATGTATCTTTTGTAAAATACGTATCTCCATTCTCGGTTTTTATGTAAACTTCCTAACTCCGATTTGAAATAGAAAGCCTTAACTTACAAAAGTTTAATGATTGAAAATAAATTTCGAAATATATTATATGTTCGATTCGAAATATATTATATGTTCATTTTTTTTCACTATGAGGTTTTTTGTGCCTCCTGTAAAATTTTACATTTGGTGGTTACGCATTCTACGAATTAATGCGACGATATGGAAACATAGGTTGAATAAATGTCGTGATTTTGATCTGCATCGGCTGTTAGTTTGGTATTTATGTATAATTTGCAAATACGATGGTTACTCTGAAGATCAAGTTGACAAGTTTTTCGAAATTTAAGGCTTTAGGAATGAATAATGGAAAACCAAACCAACTAATCGCAAACGGCGCAAACCACTTTTGCTCCCAAATCCAGATTTTTCAATTTCACATGGTAAAATATACGATTTGTTAATAATGATCTGGAAACGCTGCCCGCAACCCTGTATCTGACTCCAAAAGTGCAGATTAAAATAGATTCAAGGGTTCAAATAATTTTTTAAATAAATAATTTTGTTAATGCCGCCATTTACCTTTAAGTATCTTCACTTTACCAATGTCGAATAGTTCTACCAACGATAGCAAAGTATGATTCAATTCATACACTTACTCAACTGTGTTTAAATTGCCTTACCGTTGATACCTCCGTCGTATTTGTGTCACCTTTTAAAGGTTTGAACACAGCTCTCAGTTAAGCTTTAATCGCACCACTTTTTATAAAAAGATTCCTTTCGATAACTTGTTGAATTTTGACCTAATTCTAGCGTGATTGAATCACAACGTTCAACGTATTCGTACAACGGATACCAAAAACGTTTCTCAGATTGCCACTAATCTTCTCATATATATTTGAGTTTAAAAAAAAAATAATACAAGTACAATAATAATATATTATATTTTTTACGTACACTCTCCTAATATATATGAGAGTATTAGTGCAAAGGAGTCAAATCATACAATGTCCAGTGTGTTTAATAGATATAGTGTTTTTTCAAATTTTAAATTCAATCTTTAGCAAACACATCATTTACTATGTTCGTTATGTTGACGACATTTTGGTCTGTTGGAAAGGCACCAACAGACAATTAGATCTTTTTGTCACATTTGCTAACTCCATCAACCGTAAAATCTGCTTTACGGTTGAAAGAGAGTGTAATAAGAAAATTAATTTTTTAGACCTAACAATCGGTAGAGAAAATAATAAACATACGTTCGAAATTTTCCGTAAGCCTACGTTTACAGATACGACCATTAATTATAAATCTTTACATCCATGGTCACATAAATTATCTGCCTACCACTCAATGGTGCATAGGCTTACTAACATCCCACTCGACAAGAAAGCATACGAGAAGGAAAAAAATACAATCCTAACTATTGCTAAAAATAACGGCTTCAAGGGTAGAGACATCGAAAAAATAATTAATAATAATAAACACAAAAATAACCTTAAATTAATTTACCCAGCGACTAATAATAAGACGAATAATAAATTCGGGTGTTTAGAATTCATCGGACAGACATCTAATAAAATTGCCAAAGTCCTCAAAAAATGTGGCTTAGATATTGCCTTCCGCACAAATAACAACTTAGGATCATCTCTTAAAAACTCAAAAAGTAAGGTACTCAAATTACAAAATAGTGGCATTTATAAACTCCAGTGTGACGAATGCAACGCTGTTTATGTTGGACAAACGGGCCGGTCCTTTAACACTAGGTTCAAAGAACATATAAGATCTTTTAAAAATAATAATAAAATACAATCTCAATTTGCCAAACATCTCCTAGATGAAAATCACTCACTTAATGATAATAATAAACCAACTCCGTTGCACGTACAAAATAAAGGCCGTAAACTGAATCTTTTAGAGCAGTTAGAAATTAACAAAAATTCTAATAATCCGAAAGCTATTCTAATTAATGAACAAACCAATATAATTCGTTCACCCCTACTAGATATCTTCAAACCTAGTGCACATTGAAGTACTTAATTATACTATTAAAATAACCCTATGAGTCATCGTTTGGGAATAACTAACATTAAGACATTCAGTCAAATTTAAACATTACACTAATTGGGGAAACTTTACTAGGGTAATAACCATCAATAATTTCTAACATTTTTACACAGAAATCAATTAAGAAATCAGTAATTGAAATTAAAATACCTACCTAGAAATAATATAAATGTATCGTCTGTAAGTGGGCTACCCACAGTTTGATAATGCCTTTAGAGGGCGAAACAGCTGTCACGCGTAATAATAATTACACAGCAGAACTTGTTTAAAAATAAACTGTTTTTATAAACCCAATAAAAATATTATTGTATATATAAAAAAATAAAAAAATAAAATGGAGTTCTACAAATTAAACTTAATAACAATACGTAATCGTTTTGGATCATGATTCCTATCACTATTCAGAAATTTCAGCCCGTTTGGTACCATAGAGCTTGAAAAGACTGCTTCCAATTTTTAAACCCAAGTCTGAAATTATCGTCCATAAAACTCATGATTTTTCTAAAAATACAATTTTATTTGAATGTTGTGAATGAATTCGTTTTGGCTAACGATTCTTATCTTTATTTCAAAATTTCAGCCCGTTCGGTACTTTAGAGCTTGAAAGAACTGCTTCCATTTTTTGTACCCAAGTCTGAAATTATCGTCCAGAAAACTCATGATTTTTCTAAGAATACAATTTTATTTAAATGTTGTGAATGAATTCGTTTTGGCTAACGATTCTTATCTTTATTTCAAAATTTCAGCCCGTTTGGTACTATAGAGCTTGAAAGAACTGCTTCCATTTTTTGTACCTATCGTCCATAAAACTCGTGATTTTTCTAAAAATACAACTTGATGTAGATTTTATGACTGATTTCGTTTTGGATAACGATTCTTATCACTTTTTTCAAAAAATCAGCTCGTTTAGTACCATAGATCCTGAAAAAACTGTTTCCATAGTTCGAACCCAAGTCTAAAATTAGCGTCCAAAAAAGTCGTGATTTTTCTAAAAATACAACTTTATGTAGATTTTATGACTGATTTCGTTTTGGATAACGATTCTGATCACTATTTCAAAAAATCATCCCGTTTGGTACTATAGAGCCTGAAAAAACTGTTTCTATAGTTCGAACCTAAGTCTGAAATTAGCGTCCAAAAGAATCGTGATTTTTCTAAAAATCCAACTTGATGCAAATTTCGTGACTGAAATCGTTTTGGATCATGATTCTCATCACTATTCCAAAATTTCAGCCCGTTTGTTACCATAGAGATTGAAAAAACTGCTTCCAATTTTTACACCAAGTCTGAAATTATCGTCCATAAAACTCATGATTTTTCTAAAAATACAATTTTATTTAAATGTTGTGAATGAATTCGTTTTGGCTAACGATTCTTATCTTTATTTCAAAATTTTAGCCCGTTTGGTACTATAGAGCTTGAAAGAACTGCTTCCATTTTTTGTACCGATCGTCCATAAAACTCGTGATTTTTCTAAAAATACAACTTTATGTAGATTTTATGACTGATTTCGTTTTGGATAACGATTCTTATCACTTTTTTCAGAAAATCAGCTCGTTCAGTACCATAGAGCCTGAAAAAACTTTTTCCATAGTTCGAACCCAAGTCTAAAATTAGCGTCTAAAAATACAACTTAATGTAGATTTTATGACTGTAATCGTTTTGGATCATGATTCCTATCACTATTCAGAAATTTCAGCCCGTTTGGTACCATAGAGCTTGAAAAGACTGCTTCCAATTTTTAAACCCAAGTCTGAAATTATCGTCCATAAAACTCATGATTTTTCTAAAAATACAATTTTATTTGAATGTTGTGAATGAATTCGTTTTGGCTAACGATTCTTATCTTTATTTCAAAATTTCAGCCCGTTCGGTACTTTAGAGCTTGAAAGAACTGCTTCCATTTTTTGTACCCAAGTCTGCAATTATCGTCCAGAAAACTCATGATTTTTCTAAAAATACAATTTTATTTAAATTTTATGACTGATTTCGTTTTGGATAACGATTCTTATCACTTTTTTCAAAAAAATTTCCCGTTTTGTACCATAGAGCCTGAAAAAACTGTTTCCATAGATCGAACCCAAGTCTGAAATTAGCGTCCATAAAAAACATTTTTCTTAAATTTATGCAAATTTTGTGACTCGTCCATAAAACTCGTGATTTTTCTAAAAATAAAACTTTATGTTGATTTTATGACTGATTTCGTTTTGGATAACGATTTTTATCACTTTTTTCAAAAAATCAGCCCGTTTGGTACCATAGAGCCTGAAAAAACTGTTTGCATAGATCGAACCCAAGTCTGAAATTAGCGTCCATAAAACTCGTGATTTTTCTAAAAATACAACTTTATGTAGATTTTGTGACTGAATTCGTTTGGATAACGATTCTTATCACTATTTCAAAATTTCAGCCCGTTTGGTACCATAGAGCCAGAAAAAACTGTTTCCATAGTTCGAACCCAAGTCTGAAATTATCGTCCATAAAACTCGTGATTTTTCTAAAAATACAACTTTGTGTAGATTTTATGACTGATTTCGTTTTGGATAACGATTTTTATCACTTTTTTCAAAAAATCAGCCCGTTTGGTACCATAGATCCTGAAAAAACTGTTTTAAAAGATCGAACCCAAGTCTGAAATTAACGTCCATAAACATCATTTTTCTTAAATTTATGCAAATTTTGTGACTCGTCCATAAAACTCGTGATTTTTCTAAAAATACAACTTGATGTAGATTTTATGACTGATTTCGTTTTAGATAACGATTCTTATCACTTTTTTCAAAAAAATTTCCCGTTTGGTACCATAGAGCCTGAAAAAACTGTTTCCATAGTTCGAACCCAAGTCTAAAATTAGCGTCCAAAAAAGTCGTGATTTTTCTAAAAATACAACTTTATGTAGATTTTATGACTGATTTCGTTTTGGATAACGATTCTGATCACTATTTCAAAAAATCATCCCGTTTGGTACCATAGAGCCTGAAAAAACTGTTTGCATAGATCGAACCCAAGTCTGAAATTAGCGTCCATAAAACTCGTGATTTTTCTTAAAATACAACTTGATGTAGATTTTATGACTGATTTCGTTTTGGATAACGATTCTTATCACTTTTTTCAAAAAATCAGCTTGTTTAGTACCATAAAGCCTGAAAAAACTGTTTCCATAGTTCGAACCCAAGTCTAAAATTAGCGTCCAAAAAAGTCGTGATTTTTCTAAAAATACAACTTTATGTAGATTTTATGACTGATTTCGTTTTGGATAACGATTCGGATCACTATTTCAAAAAATCATCCCGTTTGGTACTATAGAGCCTGAAAAAACTGTTTCTATAGTTCGAACCTTAGTCTGAAATTAGCGTCCAAAAGAATCGTGATTTTTCTAAAAATCCAACTTGATGCAAATTTCGTGACTGAATTCGTTTTGGATCATGATTCTCATCACTATTCCAAAATTTCAGCCCGTTTGTTACAATAGAGATTGAAAAAACTGCTTCCAATTTTTCAACCCAAGTCTGAAATTATAGTCCATAAAACTCATGATTTTTCTAAAAATACAATTTTATTTAAATGTTGTGAATGAATTCGTTTTGGCTAACGATTCTTATCTTTATTTCAAAATTTCAGCCCGTTTGGTACTATAGAGCTTGAAAGAACTGCTTCCATTTTTTGTACCGATCGTCCATAAAACTCGTGATTTTTCTAAAAATACAACTTTATGTAGATTTTATGACTGATTTCGTTTTGGATAACGATTCTTATCACTTTTTTCAGAAAATCAGCTCGTTTAGTACCATAGAGCCTGAAAAAACTTTTTCCATAGTTCGAACCCAAGTCTAAAATTAGCGTCCAAAAAAGTCGTGATTTTTCTAAAAATACAACTTTTTGTAGATTTTATGACTGATTTCATTTTGGATAACGATTCTTATCACTTTTTAAAAAAATCAGCCCGTTTGGTACCATAGAGCCTGAAATAACTGTTTCCATAGATCGAACCCAAGTCGAAAATTAGCGTCCAGAAAAATCATTTTTCCTAACTTAATTCAAATTTTGTGACTGATATCGTTTTGGATAATGATTCTTATCACTATTCAAAAATTTCAGCCCGTTTGGTACCATAGAGCTTGAAAAAACTGCTTCTAATTTTCGAACCCAAGTCTGAAATTATCGTCCATAAAACTCATGATTTTTCTAAAAGTACAACTTTATTTAAATGCTGTGACTGAATTCGTTTTGGCTAACGATTCTTATCTTTATTTCAAAATTTCAGCCCGTTTGGTACCATCGAGCCTGAAAAAACTGTTTCCATTGATCGAACCCAATTCTGAAATAAGCGTCCATAAAAATCATTTTTCTAAAAATACAACTTTATGCAGATTTTGTTACTGAAATCGTTCTGGATCATGATTCTTATTACTATTCCAAAATTTCAGCCCGTTCGGTACCATAGAGCCAGAAAAAACTGTTTCCATAGTTCGAACCCAAGTCTGAAATTATCGTCCATAAAACTCGTGATTTTTTAAAAATATAACTTTATGTATATTTTGTGACTGATTTCGTTTTGGCTAACGATTCTTATCTTAATTTCAAAATTTCAGCCCGTTTGGTACCATAGAGGCTGAAAAAACTGTTTCTATAGATCGAACCCAAGTCTGAAATAAGCCTCCATAAAAATCCTGATTTTTCAAAAAATCCAACTTTATGGGAATTTTATGACTGAAATGGTTTTGGATCATGATTCCTATCACTATTCCAAAATTTCAGCCCGTTCGGTACCATAGAGCAAGAAAAAACTGTTTCCATAGTTCGAACCCAAGTCTGAAATTATCGTCCATAAAACTCGTGATTTTTCTAAAAATACAATTTTATGTATATTTTGTGACTGAATTCGTTTGGATAACGATTCTTATCACTATTTCATAATTTCAGCCCGTTTGGTACCATAGAGCCAGAAAAAACTTTTTCCATAGTTCGAACCCATTTCTAAAATTATCGTCCATAAAACTCGTGATTTTTTTAAAAATACAACTTAATGTAGATTTTATGACTGTTATCGTTTTGGATCATGATTCCTATCACTATTCCGAAATTTCAGCCCGTTTGGTACTATAGAGCTTGAAAAGACTGCTTCCAATTTTTAAACCCAAGTCTGAAATTATCGTCCATAAAACTCATGATTTTTCTAAAAATACAATTTTATTTAAATGTTGTGAATGAATTCGTTTTGGCTAACGATTCTTATCTTTATTTCAAAATTTCAGCCCGTTCGGTACTTTAGAGCTTCAAAGAACTGCTTCCATTTTTTGTACCCAAGTCTGAAATTATCGTCCAGAAAACTCATGATTTTTCTAAAAATACAATTTTATTTAAATGTTGTGAATGAATTCGTTTTGGCTAACGATTCTGATCTTTATTTCAAAATTTCAGCCCGTTTGGTACAATAGAGCTTGAAAGAACTGCTTCCATTTTTTGTACCCATCGTCCATAAAACTCGTGATTTTTCTAAAAATACAACTTGATGTAGATTTTATGACTGATTTCGTTTTGAATAACGATTCTTATCACTTTTTTCAAAAAATCAGCTCGTTTAGTACCATAGAGCCTGAAAAAACTGTTTCCATAGTTCGAACCCAAGTCTAAAATTAGCGTCCAAAAAAGTCGTGATTTTTCTAAAAATACAACTTTATGTAGATTTTATGACTGATTTCGTTTTGGATAACGATTCTGATCACTATTTCAAAAAATCATCCCGTTTGGTACTATATAGCTTGAAAAAACTGTTTCTATAGTTCGAACCTAAGTCTGAAATTAGCGTCCAAAAGAATCGTGATTTTTCTAAAAATCCAACTTGATGCAAATTTCGTGACTGAAATCGTTTTGGATCATGATTCTCATCACTATTCCAAAATTTCAGCCCGTTTGTTACCATAGAGATTGAAAAAACTGCTTCCAATTTTTCAACCCAAGTCTGAAATTATCGTCCATAAAACTCATGATTTTTCTAAAAATACAATTTTATTTAAATGTTGTGAATGAATTCGTTTTGGCTAACGATTCTTTTCTTTATTTCAAAATTTCAGCCCGTTTGGTACTATAGAGCTTGAAAGAACTGCTTCCATTTTTTGTACCCATCGTCCATAAAACTCGTGATTTTTCTAAAAATACAACTTGATGTAGATTTTATGACTGATTTCGTTTTGGATAACGATTCTTTTCACCTTTTAAAAAAATCATCCCGTTCGGTACCATAGAGCCTGAAAAAACTGTTTCCATAGTTCGAACCCAAGTCAAAAATTAGCGTCCATAAAACTCGTGACTTTTCTAAAAATACAACTTTATGTAGATTTTATGACTGATTTCGTTTTGGATAACGATTCTTATCACTTTTTTCAAAAAATCAGCCCGTTTGGTACCATAGAGCCTGAAAAAACTGTTTCCATAGTTCGAACCCAAGTCTAAAGTTAGCGTCCATAAAACTCGTTTTTCTAAAAATACAACTTAATGTAGATTTTGTGACTGAATTCGTTTGGATAACGATTCTTATCACTATTTCAAAATTTCAGCCCGTTTGGTACCATAGAGCCTGAAAAAACTGTTTCCATAGATCGAACCCAAGTCTGAAATTAGCGTCCATTAAAATCATTTTTCCTAACTTTATGCAAATTTTGTGACTGATATCGTTTTGGATCATGATTCTTATCACTATTCCAAAATTTCAGCCCGTTTGGTACCATAGAGCTTGAAAAAACTGCTTCCAATTTTCGAACCCAAGTCTCAAATTATCGTCCATATAACTCATGATTTTTCTAAAAGTACAACGTTATTTAAATGTTGTGATTCGTTTTGGCTAACGATTCTTATCTTTATTTCAAAATTTCAGCCCGTTTGTTACCATAGAGATTGAAAAAACTGCTTCCAATTTTCGAACCCAAGTCTGAAATTATCGTCCATTAAACTCATGATTTTTCTTAAAGTACAACTTTATTTAAATGTTGTGACTGAATTCGTTTTGGCTAACGATTCTTATCTTTATTTCAAAATTTCAGCCCGTTTGGTACCATAGAGGCTGAAAAAACTGTTTCCATAGATCGAACCCAAGTCTGTAATTATCGTCCAAAAATCAGAAATTATCGTCCTGTAAAGGAAACCGCGTCTGCACAATTTCAAATTTTATGCAAATCTTCCATGCTTTGTACAGATTTAATATAAGAAGGTATTTGGGGGGTCAAGCCTTTGTTTTTTGTCTATAATGATGACTGCTTGACCCCGTGGTTTTATTTATTGATCAGTTTTGCATATAAGATTTACAGTTTTTTATACAAGTGCAGATAAGATTACAGATTTTTATAGAGAGAATTTTGTTGCATAAATTCGAAGGTGCGCAGAGGTTAGTTTGTAAAGGAACTGCCTCTGCGTAAATTCAGATTTATGCAAATTAATATAAAGTCGGTGTACACTTCCGGTACACCGCTGATTGTCCAAACTGAATCAACATCGTAAATTAAACACGTAAAACAAAATAATCTATTCAATTGATCACATGCACAGAGCTACGAAGCTTTGTTATACATTGTTTTGTTAAATGATCGAGTAAACTTCTTCGATCCAGATTTTCACTCTTGTTTTATTATCAGTTCAGGTTTTAGGTGGAACGGCATTTTTTATTATCACTTTATTTTCAAAACTCGACCTATTGTTCGTATTCCACATTCGAACTCATTATTAATTTATACTTTGAACAAACACAAAAGTAATCATAAATTAGTATAACCTGCAAATGATATGCCTTATTTATAATTGATATACAAGATCGATATAACCTGCAATTAAACTTCAAAACGTTCGCAGAGTAAGAAAAGTTTTAAATTCAACAGACAATTGAGACGATGCCCGGCAACGGCGAGTACTGACTTAACTGATAATAAGTTATCTGACCATCACTCATCTCTTAATGACAAGTTTTATCGTGTATGCTTGTATCGAAGAAGCGGCACATTCGCCGAAAAATAGCAGATGGTTAATTGAAACCACGATATCGACAATAATATCAAACATACGCGTTTTAGTTTAAATTTCTACTGAATAAACCGTTCCTTCTGATGTGGTGGTACAACCCCGAACGCCGTCCTTGATATGATATTATTTGCAAAGAATAGTATGAATTGGTATGTACCCACGCTTTCGACTGTTCCACAGAATATGCGACAAAGCAGTTAAATTTTGGATCGCAATCGAAAACGAACTGCTACGAACATAGGCACAAGTCAAAAGCGGTCTGCAAGTTGCGCGCTTAATAAGTAGGTACCTTTTGAATGAGATATTATAACCGAACCAAGTTTCGTATTGTGATTAGCCATGTCGGAAATCTTGTTGGTTGTTCGGCGCTCGGGAGCACATATTAGCTGGCCGCCACTGATCTTAGGTGTTCTTTGACTCGCGTTTTGATATTACGCGCTGTTTTGCCTATGTAAAACGCGGGACAGTCACTACATTGCAGTGAGTAAATACCTGAGTGATTTAACCGATAGTCTTTGTCTTTAACGTTAATCAAAAATTTACCCATACTATTGTTAGTGTAAAAAGCTGGTTTGATATCTGGTGGGAGGTTTTTGATGCTTTTTTGAGAGAAATTATCGATGTACAAAATTCTACGCCATTGTTGAGGTTGATTATTATTAGTTGATATATTATTATTATGAGGGGAGCTGTTAAATAGAAATTTACTTGTCGATAATCTTTTTAATTTCTTGTTTAGGATGTTATTGACCATATTTGGATTATAGCCATTATTAATCGCGATTTGTTTAATCGTCGCTAATTCTAATAAGAAGTTGGAATTTGATAACGGGACGGTAACTAATCTATGGATCATGGAATGGAAAGCAGAATGTTTGTGGGAGATGGGATGGTTAGATGAATTATTAATAGTTTTATCCACTTTGTTAAACACCACTTTTATTTTGAATTAATATTAACAACCAACCAGGTTTCGCTAAGCTCAAGTGTTGCGGCGTGAATGGACTGTAATTGCGGTATTTGTGATATTGTTTGATTGACTTACCAATATCTCCAAACTGTCGGCACCTTCCACTTTGCTCTGCTTTAATCACCGGTGGGGGTAATTGTTAGTATTGGAGGAGGTCAAGGAAAAGGAATAGTGATATTAGAATTGCGAAATGGTTCAATGCGTTATAGATTGCTATTTTTATGCACTTTTCACGGCGTTCTTTGCGGTATAACATTTGCCGTTTATAGCGCGGCGCGGTGGTTTTAATAACTCAAGATAGGTTATGCGGAAGCGGTTGCACTTGCGGCGCGGTTACTTAAACAACTGACTTGATGTAGGTAAACGCGCGGAACGCGGGCGGGAAACAACTCGAACCAAATACTATGCAACAATAACTGGCCCGAGCATGCCCCCCGCCTTGACCAATGGTCAAAGTAACTAATACAACAAAGAAAAAAAATGAAAAACAAAAACACGTTATGAAAGGATTCAATAAACAATACTGAACCCGCGGTAGAACTAAATTCTAAATTAACTAAATCTAAGATAACGTTAAAGTTATTGTGTAGGCAGGGGACAGAGTTTAACGACTGCCCTGCGATATGTTCCGGAGTTAGTCTTAACGTCCGCAACGCGGATCACCCCATCTACGCCGGGGTGGACGTTTACCACTACGCCAATAGGCCATTGTAGTGGTGCGATATTGTCACTCTTAATTATTACCACGGTGCCTTTCGTTATTGGATTCGAATTTGTATTCCATTTCTGACGCGATTGCAGCGTGTTCAGATACTCCATTCGCCATCGATTCCAGAAAGTCTGGACGAGACGATCGACAAGATGTTTTCGTTGCAGCAAATTTACTGGCGCATCTGACAAATCAGCAGCGGGTAAAGATTGTAATGGAGTGAGCGTTAAAAAATGCGCGGGTGTCAAAGGCAATGGAGCCGAAACATCGGTAACGCTGAGCACTGATAATGGGCGTGAATTTAGAATAGCTTCAATCTGATGAAGAACCGTTTGCATCTCTTCGTATGTGAGAAGAGATATACCCACAACTTTATTTAAGTAACATTTAATGCACTTAATGTTACTCTCCCAGATCCCACCGAAGTGGGGTGCTTGTGGAGGATTCATCTTCCACTCGATACGGTTTTCCAACAAATTTTCTGAGAATTCTTTCTTGTAGTCCGGTGACTCTAAAAGTTCGAATAAAGCCTTCAAATGCGATTTAGCTCCTACGAAATTTGTCCCATTATCAGAATACATTACATTTACAGGCCCTCGACGGGATAGAAAACGTTTGAACGCGTTGAGAAAGACTTCGGTCGAGAGGTCTGAAGCGAGTTCAATGTGAACCGCGCGGGTCACCAGACAGATAAATAAGCAAATGTATGCCTTTTGGCTTCTAACACCCCGACGTCTATGCGGGATTATTTGAAGCGGCCCAGCGTAGTCGACCCCCGTGTGCAGAAAGGCCTTAGCTTCGCGGACGCGGCAAGCGGGTAAATCTCCCATTATTGGGAATTGCGGTTTGGGATTGACTCTAAAGCATGTATTGCACTGATGCACGCGTTTCCGAATCAAATTGCGCGAAGAAAGTATCCAAAACCTTTGCCTCAACAGAGACATAAGTAAGGTGGGTCCCGTATGCAAGTTCTTAGTGTGGTAATAATCTACTATTAAATCAACTATATGATCATGAGCGGGTAATAAAATAGGATGACGACTATCAAATTCGAGTTCGGCGTTTCTCAATCTGCCTCCTACTCTTAGGAGACCGTCCTGAATAAATGGATTTAATTTAGCAAGAACTTGCCGTACTTTCTTGCCATCGTTCACTGACTTCATATCATCGGAAAAATGTACTTGCTGAACTGCCTTTATAATAGCGGTTTCTGCAATGTCAATATGGCTTAACTCAAATTTACGCGGCAATTTCCTAATGAAGCGAAACACGTAAATGACAATTCGAATCAATTTCGACCACGAATGAATGCGAGAAGCCAATGTGCATAATAAAGGTGACACGATTGTCTTGAGGCGATTATCGGTTTTAGGTTTCATTTCGGGTGGATCAGCTACACGAGAGCACAAGCCAAAAGTGGTTGGCTGTTCATACTGATTGGGTTTCAATTCCGGTAACTGTTCTGAATTTGCGTGCTTAAATGGTGAAATAGGCCACTCGAAATGCGGCTGGCAAAGCCATTTTGGACCATTCCACCAAATGTCATTTGCTATCAATTGCGATGGTAGCATACCTCTTGACAGGCAGTCGCTAGGGTTATCAGCACCTGCGACATGATAAAAATGACTACTGTTTAAATTTTCGTGTATTTTTGCTACGCGATTGGCAACAAAGGTTTGCCAGCGGTGAGGTGATGAATGAATCCAACTTAAAGTTACAGTCGAATCAGAAAAGGCAAATGTTGAATGAATAGTAAACCTCGCGGAGTAATTATCAATTACCTTTTTTAACAGGTGCGATAACAATAATGCAGCGCATAATTCTAGGCGTGCTAAGGAGACGATTTTTAGCGGTGCTACCTTTGATTTTGCGCAAACTAATTGAACCTTAATTCGGTTATCAGGAGTGGTCACATGAGCGTATACCACTCCTCCATATGCCTTTTCGCTTGCATCCGCAAATCCAACAAGTATTAACGTGCATCCTTCCGTGACTCCTATATGACGTGGAATACGAATCGACGATATTGACGGCAATTCCGCGTTGAACTGCTGCCACTGTTGTGATATCCTTGCGGGTGGGATTTCGTCCCAATCGATTTTCAAATTCCACAGCTCCTTTATTAGAAGCTTGGCTTGTACAATTATAGGTGCTACCAGACCCATCACGTCAAAGAGTCTAGCGACAGATGATAAAATATTGCGTTTCGTACAAGTTCGATTGTCTGGAGTAACTTCAAATGCGAAAATGTCATCCGAAGAATGCCATCGTAGCCCAAGGATTTTTAGCGATGCATCATTATCGAAAGTTACACTTTGCGACAGGCGAAGTTCCAATGGAACGTTTTCTAAAACTGTGCTGGAATTGGATGCCCACTTAGCGAGTTGAAAACCTCCTGACTGGAAGAGCTCAATCAACTCTTCAGCCGCGCGGATAGCTTCTTGCTCATTTAAAGCAGAGCTAGCGATGTCGTCTACATAAACATCTCTATTAATAATATCCCTTGCAAGAGGGAAGCGAGCGCCTTCATCTAACATTAATTGTTTGATTGCTCGAAGGGCTAAGAACGGACTACATTTAAGACTGAATGTTACGCGATTGTATTGGTAAGCCTGAAGCGGCTTTTGCGGATCGAATCTATATAAAATTCGTTGATAACGACGCTCTTCTTTGCGAACATTTATACATAAATACATTTGACGAACGTCTGCGGATATTGCGAAAGGAAAAAGGCGTAAATTCAGAAGAATGCAAAATAAATCATTCTGTAGGCTTGGTCCCGTGTGTAAAATATCGTTCAAAGATAAACCAGTTTTTGTCTTTGCGCTTGCGTCCAGAACCACTCTCACCTTTGTTGTCAATTTATCTTCACGCCTAACTGCGTGATGCGGGATGTAGTATGCGTTTTCTGACGGTAAGGCTTCCACCTGGGACAGATAACCTTTATGAATATGTTCTCTTATTACTTCATCATAAAGCGGTTTTAGTTCTGGCAGATGATTAAATTTTCTTTCTAGTGCGTAAAACCGATTTTGCGCAGCTTGCAATGAATCACCTAAGTCACAAGGGTTGCTTTTGAATGGCAAAGCCACTTCATAAGAACCGTCCTCGAGGCGAGTTGTGGTGCCTTTAAAAATGTCTTCAGCTTCTTTTTCTTCGAGGCTGTGAACTGGTTCCGAACCAATATCTTCGATTTCCCAGAATTTTTGCATTAAGTTCTCAATTTCGTGCGTAGCGCAGAAAGTGAATGCGGTGTTTGGTTGAGAATTTACTGGGGCGTCACCCATAAAAACATAACCTAATGTGGTTTGAATCGCGACTGGAAAACCGGGGGTGATTATCTTATTTGGTAGCAACAGTTGAGAGAACAGACTGACGCCAATTAGCAAATCGATTGGGCCTGGCATTGCCCAGGTGTCGTCTGCCAGCGGAACATTTATAAATTTATATGACGTCAAGTCCACCTTGCAAGTAGGTAAATGAGCGGTAATTTTTTCTAAAACTAGAGCGGTTATGGAGTATTTGAAGTAGGGATCAATCCTAGATTGAATTGTCAATGTGACACTTCCTCTTATTGATTGCGTTTTGCCACCTAAACCCTGGACTGCGAAGCGCGTTCCTGAACTGACTGCCAGGCCTAATTTTTCACAACATTGTGAAGTTATATAATGTTTTTGTGAGCCTGGGTCTAGAAGACAGCGGACGGTATTCTCTTCACCGTTTCGATCAACAGTGTGAACTTTGGCGGTAGCAAGAACTTCAGTGGTTGCCCCTTGTCGCGTGGTTGCTGACATAGTACATATCGGCGGTTCTGCATCGTTAGGTTGAGTTTCTCCATTGGATGTGGAGGCGTTTGCTTGACTGGGTTTATCAAAATGAAGAAAAGTATGGTGCTTGCCATGACACTTATGACAAGTGCCTTTTGATTTACATTTTGTAGATGTATGTTGCGGGCTCAAGCAATTATAACACAAAGATTTTTCCTTTGCGAAGGAAAACCTTTCCTTTGGTGATAATTTTAAAAATTGTGTACAAGTGTACAGTTGCGTGTGGTTCTCATTTTGACAATAAAGGCATTTTGATTGCGTACTCGTGTAAGTATGATGTGTGCGGAGTTGAGCTGTGCGACCAGTTCCACCGGAACTGGTTGAATGTGTGTTGGCGGTGTTAGGTCCACGAGTTGTTGAAGTTCGTTGCAGAATTTTGACCTGATCTTGCACAAACGACACCAATTGCTTGCAGGTGGGAATCTCAATTTCTCGAACTGAGAGCTCAAATGCTTGTGCAGTTTGCGACTCTAACTTCTGCAAAGCGCATTGTAGTAATATAAAATCCGAAAGGTCTTCTATTCCCAATTGTTTTAGTGCGGCGATAGATGCTGAATATTTTTCTATAAAAACTGTCAGATTGTTTGCGTTGTGAGCTACGGTTTTTGAATGAAATATGTTATTCAGGTAATAAGTGGCAAGAGATCGCTTATCTTGATATTTATTGACTAGCGTATCCCAGATTATTTTATATGTGTCTCCAGTTGGCACTAAACCTGACGTAACATTTTTCGCGGTTCCAGTTAATTTTCCAATTAAATATTGTACGCGTTGCGAATCAGATAATTGTGAATTTAAATGAACATTTGTTTTGAATGTTTCATAAAATAGGTGCCAATTTTCCATCCGTCCATCAAACGTAGGTAATTCTATAGCGGGTAACTTAATAAAATTATTATTATTAGTCGTAGCAGCACACGCAGATGTAGATGTTTGCGGTTTTGTAGCTAAATTTGGTTTAAAATTATTTCGTGCGCGAATAATACGTGTGTATAATTCTTCAAACTGTTCCCAGCTTGAATAATCTGGTTCAGAATTCGGGTCTGACGTAAGAGTATTCTCGTTAATTTGATCAATAATTAATTCAAATTTATTTTTAATTTCTAAAATACTTTCAGATTCGGACATAAATGCTTCACCTGAGCGTGACGCGTCGAAATTGATTGGCAAATTATTTGCAAGCAAAACTAAATTTTGAACCCTTGTTAGAATAATATCTCTTTTCCCTTTTAGTAAAACTAATTGTCTTTTTAGTTTGTCTTCCATTTTTAGAATTATTTGCAAACTAAAAGTTTAATTATTTATAAAATAATGCACAAGAACCACAAGTGTACTGGGCGACAATTTGTAGCGACGAATTATAGTGGAGAAGTTATTTTCCAAATAATTAAATATATTGTGCCATAAACTCAAGCGATGTTTACGTACGTACTTAGGTTGGCATTAATACATAGACGAATATATTACGCTGGAATATCTTTGCGATTTGCACCGAATAAATTTGCTACAACAACATCGATAAATAATTTAATTACCCAAAATATCAAAGAGTACCTATACCTAGGCATGTAATTTCAAATAGCGGGCGAGTATTGCTAACTGAATTCTTACACAAAATGAATGCGATTTGCGATTGAATAGGAATAAATGGTTCTAGAATTACCAAAATGTAATTCTCAATTTAAATAATCCGGCTCGAAGGACCAAATGTTGCGGCGTGAATGGACTGTAATTTGCGGTATTTTGTGATATTGTTTGATTGACTTACCAATATCTCCAAACTGTCGGCACCTTCCACTTTGCTCTGCTTTAATCACCGGTGGGGGTAATTGTTAGTATTGGAGGAGGTCAAGGAAAAGGAATAGTGATATTAGAATTGCGAAATGGTTCAATGCGTTATAGATTGCTATTTTTATGCACTTTTCACGGCGTTCTTTGCGGTATAACATTTGCCGTTTATAGCGCGGCGCGGTGGTTTTAATAACTCAAGATAGGTTATGCGGAAGCGGTTGCACTTGCGGCGCGGTTACTTAAACAACTGACTTGATGTAGGTAAACGCGCGGAACGCGGGCGGGAAACAACTCGAACCAAATACTATGCAAAAATAACTGGCCCGAGCATCAAGCTTCATCAGGGCTTATTATATCAACTGAAAATCATACAAAATTATATCAACATCAGTTGATATCCTAATAAGCCCTGATGAAGCTTGAGCTAAGCGAAACCTGGTTGGTTGTTAATATTAATTCAAAATAAAAGTGGTGTTTTACAAAGTGTATTTTTCATTTGATTTACTTGTTGGTATGAATTGTCTTGAATGATTGGGGATTTGCATGAATTCAAAGCACTTTTAATGTTATCTAGGTATTTGGAAGTGGGGTCTTTACGTAGAATGTCAAATTTGTCCGTCTTAATAAAGTCTTGCACTTTGGAATTACAGTCACTTTTATTCATTATAATTATCGTGTTGCCTTTATCAGCCTTTGTTAAAATTAATTGTTCATCCTTTAATTTCTTCCTGATGTTCAGCATAATGGATGTTTCGCGATTATAGTTGACTTTAAGTGTAGGAACGAGCTTTTTTATTGTTTCTGCACTTTTTTATAGAGGTGGTGAGTGATTAGTGCAGTGGAAAACGTTGCGGTGGACATCGAGACCGCGTTATATAATAAACCGAACAAGTAAAATTTCTAACAAAAAATCCAAAATCCCCTAAATTATATGGTTTCTTAAAAATCCATAAAAGTGACAAACCTATTAGGCCGGTCGTGTCAAGTTGTAATTCTCGAATTTCAAAACAGCTTCATTTATAACTGAAGTATTTAATAATTCTAAAGTGTTTGCTCCGAAATTCACCATTAAGAATTCATTCGCTTTGATGAACTGAAAAATCTACATATTCCGAATAATTCAAAATTAGTCTCATTTGATGTTGTTAACTTATTTCCAAATATTCCCAAATACTCCACTCGAACATAAAATTTGATAAATTGTATTCAAATGTAAATCCATTTTAGACAGTTACAGCTGGAAGATGGTAGCATAAATAAATATAAATCAAAAATAATTTTGAACATTCCCTCGTTCTCTCTGACTCTCTCAGTTCCCTCCAAAAACTTAAATCCAGTCCTCTTCTTCATCCTGATGATCACTTTGTATGCCTTATTCGAGTGATGATAATAATAATAATAATAATTGGATAATTTGTAGAGCGCCGTTTATGTGAAAAATCACCTCAAGGGCGCTGTAGAATTTATTTACTAGGATCTACATTTGTTATTTAGTATTGATAGCCTCCATTCAAAGCTCTGGTAAAACTGTAACTCTGATTTGGATTCCTGGACATGTTGGTTAGGGTGGAACACTTTTGTATGAAAAAATTTTTTTTTTCGAAATTCGAATTGGAATACCAGGTCAAATATGCTTTATGTAATTCTAAATAACACTTCTCAATTTGGAACTTCTAGCTCGACATCTTGAGGTCCCGCCATAGACTTGAAATTTTATTTTTTAAGGTTTTATAGACGTTTTGTATTAAACACCCTATAAACAAAATAATAAGTAAATATAATAATATGTTATGCACGAAATGATAAAATAATAGTAGATTTTAATTAATAAAAAAAAAATTGTCAAAAATAAACACAGATTAAGAAAGTTATGTTGGTATGAAAAAAATCATTTTTTATACCAAAAAACCATTTTTAGGTTCATACTTTGGCATGAGTTTTCGAGATGCTAATTTAGATTTTATGAATCCCTCTCGTCTTGTCTTGTCGAATACACTCAGAACTGCTTCTGTCACAACTTTTACAAATCTTTCCACAGCCTGGGTGTGGCAAGGCAGTCTCATAAACTTCAACATTGTATCTTCTCCATTTTCAATAAGATCTTGTAACTGATCATCGGAAATATTCATCAGTATTGAGGGTTCGTATATATTTTCATGCCAGTCAATCATGTCTACGTAAGAAAATGCATTTAAGTTCACTTTTGGCACCTCAAAAATGCGCGAAACAGATTTTTTATTAACTTGACGAGCCTTTAAAATGCGTCTTGCAGCGAGTTCTCTAATGTGCTTACGTGAATCTGTTATCATACTCAATAACAAGTTTTCTGGATGAGCGAAGTAACTGTTTCAAATTATAACAGGGTCCACTATCACTAACAACTCGTCGGACAAATGTCTAGTGCCGTTAATGAGCTTCCATAAATGATTTGAACCATATTTGCAGGATGAAAGTGTTTTGATAGCAAACCAGACAGGAGCGTATGATTATACTACAAACGTTGCTAAAGTCACAAGATTATACAAATATACAAATGCAGTATGCGATTAGCTCTTGTCAACCAGCGGGCATAGGGTAGTTTACCTTGGCTTCACTTTAATAAATCCAGGAGACCAGGATCCATTTATGACAGCAGTAGTAATTTCTTGTAAATATTTCTGGTCTGTACTGAGATCTGTGGATATTTGTGGAGGTAGTTCACCTTCTATCTTCTCAAAGTTAGCCAACGGCAGTGTTTCACATATTTCTAATGCTTTACCAATTCGACCTGCAAATGATTTAGGTCCTGCAGTAGGGCCATCCAAATAGGTAAACGAATACCTCAATGGTAACTCATTGGCGTGTAAGAGACAAATTATCCATTGCAATGGTCGAGATAGTCTGTTTTCCCTTTATTTGTGTTTGTTCCATCACAGCCAACAGCCATTAAACCATCTAGTGATATCTTTTCAGTCGTTTAAAATCTGTGGATAGTTCTTTCAATATTTCTTGCACTGCCCGATGTTGGAACCCCATACCCAACATAAACAGTACCTGGTTCTTTTATAATCAAAATATGTTCCTCTTGTATAATCACTCTAAGCCTCTTCGATCTTTTTAAAACAGTTTTAGCCGTCTTGTCTTTCCTTCCATCGAAATATAATGAAGGAATTTCTGTTACTCGTTCTTCGGTTATAATTTGCTCGGGTCTCATTCTGTCTTATTGTTCTTAGTTTCATCCTATCTATTATGCCTAATTTCTTGTTTGAGAGTACGTAATCTTCTATTCAGCAATTTTTTACTATGGATAAGATCAGTTCTTCCTAAAGCCATTAGTCAGTTAGTGCGTTGGTCTTCTAAAAACACTTGTTCCTCTTTTGGAACTTTTTTTTTCTCTCAAACAAGTACAGCTTACAAATTCTTGACATTTACTTGCAGCTATGTCAAAAATCTTTCTTCTCTGTACTCTGAACTCTTCTAACTTTTCTTCCTTAAGTTTCTTCAAAGACTTTTTCAAATTATAACACTTCGAGTGATAAATTTTTAGTAATTGTAAGATTATTTTGTGTGTGACAATTGGAATAGAAGATTTTATCCACAGTTCTTCAATTTTCGTTCAAACTACTTCGGCAATTTCAAAATACGTAGGTTCTGTTGTTGTGTTATTCTTTATTTTTAAGTCTTATCTAACCCATTCGTAGAATTTCATCTCTTTTTCATATGTAGGTGGGATATTCTCTTTCAACTCTGCACTTACACCAAATATCGGACATTTTAAATTTTGTCTTCTAGAAATCAATTTAATTCACTTAAAAAATGTTTAACAATAAGTACTCGTGAATATAATTGACGCGCGACCTTTCACCTGAGACAATTATGTACAGTAGTTTAAACAAAACAATGCATTTTGTGGATTGTCAGGTGCCGCCCCCCGCTTCGTCCCGCACTTTGCACCTCTGTTACAGCGCCAACGTATATTAAAATAAAGAAATATTTGATTGCAATAGCTATTTAACTATATTTGGATATGTTTTTAAATCAAATAAACCTATTTTAATAAATTCTGTACTATTTTCTAGGCCGCGCAAATATCCCCTAAACTGTCGTTTTTGTAAATTTTCGATGTCTTGGCGGGGGCTCTTACCATTATTTTTAATTGAGGTAATTGATGGCAATTGGCAACTTAATACAACTATTCCAAATCAAAATTAGAAAAAAAAAATTCGTTCCGCCCTAATGTTGGTATCATGGGTAATGATATTGCGGATGCCTTGGCAAAACAAGGAGCGTCCAACCCTGTTGTTACCCTCGTAAACCACATTCTCTTATCTGACATTTTTTCCATCATCAAAGAAAGATCCCGCAATGTTTGGGCAGAGTATTGGCACATTGCTAGTCAATCCAAGGGACTATTCTCAATACAAAGGACTATTCCATCAAAACCGTGGTTTCAGCAATTCCCTCATTTTTCCAAAAAAGAAATTTCTTCACTCATTCGAATGAGGATCGGACATTGTTCCGTTCCTTCCCACCTTTTTAAAATTCACGTCCTTGACTCCCCAGATTGTACATTCTGTGGTCTAGAAGTGGGAACTTTAGATCACATATTTTTTGGTTGTCCCTCTCTAAACAAATATCCTCTCTTCTATCAAGCCTTAACTAAAATTGCCTCCACTCCATTCAACATTTCATCTCTTTTAAGTCTGAACTCGACTCCAATTTTCATCATAATTTTGAAATTTGCCTATTTAAATAAAATTAATATTTAAATTCACCTTTCATTTCTCAATAATTTTAAATGATGGCCAAGAACACCCTTGAAGGGTGAAAGCCAGTAATTTTTATAAAAAAAAAAAACTCCACTCGAACATAAAATTTGATAAATTGTATTCAAATGTAAATCCATTTTAGACAGTTACAGCTGGAAGATGGTAGCGTATTTATTGAATAGAAATTTGTTAATTTTTATGCCAATTTTATGTGAGGGTCAGGTACCTATTAATTTTATTCTCATCTGTGTCTGATTACATAATTTTATTAGATACATTTATATAATATTACGAATTCATACATTCATTCAAAGACGATATGTTCTTGCAGACAAAGTAACAAACAGTAAAATAGATTGAGATAGATACACACTCGATTTTCTAAAATTAACCATTTTGTCCGGAAACGGAACTAACGTGTTTTTGTTTGATCAATTTTAATCTTATCTATTATTCGTACCAACTTTCTCTAGGTCGCTTGGTGTTGTGTATATTTTATTTTATTTGGAAAACCAACAGTTATAATAATTACAAAGTATGGTGTATTAAGTGTTAATTATTTAACCAATAATAGGTTTTCACTTAAGTATTTTAATTATTTAGTGAATACCTATATAATATTTATGTAAGAAAAAAAGTTACATTAGCATATAGGGATGGGATGGGGAAGGGAGGGGTATGGGATGGATCTTGCTATTGTGAATATGTTTTTACATTACCCCTCATAGGAGACTCTGAGGAAAGTAATTTCCCTCAGAGCCTATGTCATCTTTAATGATGCTGTGTGGAGGGTCTTTTTAACAAAAAGAAGGAGAGGAAATTCTGGGAAGGGAAAAGGTACGAGGAGTGGGTAAGAGCATAAGGATCAGTATGTCCAGGAGTGACGGACGTATGAATCTATTCCTCCCGCTGCGGCGCAAGGCGGTGGGTCAAGAGAGACCAGTTGGAGAGTTCAAAGGGTCAAGTGGGCAGGCGCACCCGATGAACCCGGGCACCCCTGCTAAATCACCAAACGTAGCGACCCACTTGGGGTGACCTATGTTAGACGTGTTGGTTACCCAATAATTGATTCTCGGGGCGGTGGTACCCAACCCCGCCTCCCAAATTGTAATATACTCTACTAAGGTATCTACTAATTCTGTAATATAAATATTATTGCGCCTATAACTTATAATATATAGGTAGTATATTTGTAGGAATGATTCATATGAATTAATTAAAAGGAAGGAAGAACATGTAGGTAATAATTTAGGTTTAGAAAATCTGCGTAGGTAATCACCCCACTGAAGAAATAACTTTTCGTCAGAAGAGCATCCCCGAACAGATTACCTAAGCAAATGTTTCTACCAAACTAATAATTGGTCATGTATTTAGAGTCAATTTCAATTTGGGTGGTCATTTGAGCTATTTTTATAATTATTCATTAATTGCCACCCACAAAGTATCCTTAGAGATTCACCAGTCTAATTCTCCGAATACAATATATTGGTGGGCACTTCCATCCCAGAGATAGCGGTAAACAAAACATTGCAGGTATCCTTGGGGAAAAGCGTTAATTAATTTTGGCAATCTTTTGTTAAACTGCAATGGACGAATCAAGACATCCTAACTACCTGGGTATCTGCCTATCGGGTGTGGTCAATGTATTATTATCGATTATGAATTCTTTTTTATTTATTTTTTTTATTTTTTATTATTGTACGACAGACAGGTTAGTCCAATTATGGTACAATTTTATTAAAACTAACAATACATGTACATATATTTTTTAAAACATGGTATAGTGATATTAAACACATCTATATCCGCTGGTAGGGCATTTAGTAAGGTCATACCTCTTGTCATGCTATGTCGGGCAATGACATCTGTCCGACCCTGCGGTATACAGAATAGGTCGTGGCTACGATTTCGACAGTATTTATCAGGAACGAATAATCCACAGCATGACAGGAGATATGGGCAATCGATAAGGTTTTTTAGTAACTTTAATTCAAATACCATGAGTCCGGCATTACGCCTAGTCTCCAGGCTTTGGTAATTTGTCTCCTTTAGCAGTTCCACGTGATGCATGAATTTCGGATATATTCCGTATGATCGCATGTAAACACACCTTAGGAATTTTTTTTGAATTTGTTCAATCATATTTATGTATTTAAGTTGATAAGGTATCCAGACAGTACTGGCGTACTCCAGCTTGCTTCTGACCACTCCGTTGAACATGGAGGTCATTGCTTCTTTGTTATTGAATTGTTTGCAAGTTCTAATTACAAAACCAAGAGTTTTGAAGCAAGCCGAGGTAAGCTGGACTATGTGGTTTGAAAATGTCAGCTTGGGATCAAAGATCACCCCAAGGTCCTTGATGATGTTTACGCGTGTAAGTACTTCACCATTCATTCTATACTGGCAGAATACCGGATTTTGTGAACGACTATAAGTCATAACGACTATAAGTCGACTATAAGTTAATCGGTTTAATTGTTGGCAGATGAATCATCTAAATGCGTTTAAGATTGGCGATTGATTGATTTTATTCATTAATTTAATTCATTTAACATATAATATATCCAGCTAACAATAAATCCACCCTAATATAATAGAACTTCCTTCTTCTTCTGGCGTTAGTAAGATTAAATTGTTAATTTTAATTTTAGTTGTAAGTTGCCAAATATGTAAATACTCGTGTATATGTCGTTAAGATAGTAGTTATAGGCCTTAGTCGTAAGTCACTAGATATAAGTCAGTAGTTCTAGTATTAAATATTTAAGAAATATATTTGTACAGCGCCCTTGAGGTGATTTCTCACGAAAACGGCGCTATATAAATTAGCCAAATATTATTATTATAACAACGCATTTTTTAATATTGAAGTTAAGTTTATTTTCTACCGACCATATCATGATTGAATCGAGGTCGGCCTGCAGTTTCGAATAATCATAATCTGATTCGATTTCCTTCATCAGTTTCATGTCATCTGCGAATAGTAGACATGAGCTGTGACGTATGCAATCCTGAATGTCATCAATCAGAATGAGGAATAACATGGGACCGAGATTCGATCCTTGAGGAATTCCTGACAGAGCTGCGAACTTATGGGAGTCGTATACATTTATATTTACATACTGACTTCTATCTTTTAAATATGACGCAAAAAATGTCAGTAAGGGTTGATTAAAACCTATTTTATGCATCTTTTTATAATTATAACTGTTCACTATAACTGGAATTCATAGCATTTTTCGAAAAAGTTTTTAAAATTTAGGTACCTACCCACTCTTCAATAATGAATAACTAAATCCGTATTAGATATTTTGGGATTTTTTTTTAAAGAAAGACAAACACTTTACGAATACAAACACGTTACAAATAACCTGACAATATTTGAAAATCTCCTACTACCACCACGCTAAGCGGAAAATGTTGATTGTGTTGTGATGGAGGACTTAGCCAGCCGAGGAATCACAGACGCGATGTTAACTCGGCCACTATCTTATCAAGTCATACAAAATTACGTTTTTATTTTTATTATATTCCTATAAAATGTACTAATTCGCTGTCGGTGTAGTGAAATTATATAGTGGAATCATAAATGTAGTTTTTGTCCTATAAAAGACACCGGTGATTTATGAAGCATAAAATACATGTTTTAACCTAATAATCAATCAATGAGAGTTTTAGTGCAAAGGAGTCAAATCATACAATGTCCAGTGTGTTTAATAGATATGGTGTATTCTACGCTCTAAGTCATATCTTCTCCAAGCTTAAACTATATAAACGAAGGAACCTGCCAGGTAAGTATTGTTTGTATACCTGTTTCCAAATACGTAAATAGAGTCTAGAAAACCATTTTTTAACACCTACTTTAACGACCTTCCGTCAAACTTAAACAATGCAACGATTGAGGGAAACTTTTAACAGGTAATTCATTAATAATTTCCGATATTAAACACGGAAATCAATAATGGTAAGGTAATAAAAATTAAATGAATTTGGTTTTCATAAAAAATAAGTACCTATATGGAAATAAAATTCATGTATTGTCTGTAAGTGGCTTCAGAACAGTTTGATAATGTCTTCAGAAGCAAAACAACAGCCACGCGTAATAATAATTATACGGCAGAGCCTGTTTAGAAATACGCTGTTTTTTGTGTATTGAATAATAATATTATTGAATATGTAAAAGAAAAACTTAGTCATATTTTTATAGCGCCCTTGTGGTGATATTGTCATAAAAACTGCGTTGTACAGATGATTCAATTATTATTATTTGAGTGATGGATATATGTCTCTCATTGGCAGGACTATGCAATGTTATATGTATCTTATGATGTTATGATATTGGCCACTGGCCACGAGGGCATCGTTTTCAATTCCATAATTTACGACTTCATATTCTGGGCTGCATCTTCTGCTACATTAATGCTCGGAAATACAAATGGCTCTGGAGAAATCTGACGTCGCGTCGGAGACAACATTGACCGTTAATTGCTCATTTGTTGGTATTTTCCATTCGGACACGTCCCTTTCGGCCAGGGCAGAATATACCCCCGCCCCTAGAGGTAAATGCACCTCAGTTTGTGTTCAGGTGTGCAGGTGGAAGCACGTGGTCGAGCGCGAAGCAATTAAGCGTTTTAGCAACCTTAACACGATTGCCAACTTTTTACGAGTTGATCGGGGAAATAAAAAAGTTTGATTGCCAGCATTTTACGAGTTTATGGGAAATTAAAATATAGACTACGTTTTTTTAAAATTATTTATTATTGTGAACAGTTTATAAATCCAGTGAACATCATTGTGAAACTAATTCGTACCGATTTTTCGATTAATTAAAAAATGGGTTGGAATGATCCCAGTGATAACATCGAAGCCAAAATGTTCGACGATAACACATTCCGATGCCTGGCTGAGGTAAATTATTTAACTTTTTACTATTTTTTACTTGACTCATTTCAATGGGTGTCGGAAAGAGACGGAAATATGCAGGTATTCTTCGTCACTTATCTCTCGTCTCGCCAGTTTCTCCCGTTTTATGACTCTTATGATAATATCCCAGTTGACGTTATTATTACGTTTGCAAATTATTCTCATAATGTGACTTCATCACAAATTATATTTATCTGCTTATTTCCGAAATAGGTGAGAACAAAATTTACCTACAACTATTTATAGATTGAGGTTTTTTTAATACATTCGGTAAAATTGAACACTTTACTTGCATTTTAAAAATATTTTAATAGACCAGCGCCGTTAAAAGTATATATGTACGTATTATAATAATATGAATACTAATGTGTCAGCTTGCGCACAGTATCAAACTCATATTGTAACACTGTTCTTGTATTATAAAAAAAACGTCTCGGTTATAAGTATCTATGTACATATTAAAATATTATGCATACTAATGAGTCAGCTTGCACACAATATCAAACTCATATTGTAACAGTGTTGTTATATTTTTTATAGCACGTATTTGCCACATTAATGGTTTAATAGTTAGGTTAGGTTTACGTAGTTTACCCTTACCAAGTAGTAATTACGTGATTTTGAGAGAATGAGAGCGCGAATGCTTGTGCGCATGGTTTTAATAAAGGCGCCATTGCTATTCTGTGGTTACGGGTGACAGTCGGGTGTATGTAAAGGGCTTATTACAGATATATATAACGTACGTTATGAATCGGAGCTGGAATTCTTAATTACTTACCCTAATATATAAAGGATACCACAATTAATCACCATAGTTTAATTGGTTAATCTGATGTTCCTCTAAGATCAATGTTGTTTATATTTTACTGGCTAAATTCCCCAGCAGAAATCTTCTTCTTGTTTTGAAGGTCAAGTGTGCAAAATTTCATCAACCTCAGAATTACATTTTTAAACAAATCATATCCACGAAATTTCAATAATACATAGTTTGTATATTATGCTGTCCGTACATACTTATCATGAATTTATGGACATCATTGTTGCCTTCCAAGCAGTTGACCGAGTTCAATTATCGGCCATGGCATTTAAAAAAATATGTATTTTATCTTTTACTTTAAAAGTTGTGTTTAACTTTATATGGCGTGATTTTTCACGGATCTAGGAATTCAATCGAAAAACAACAAAATACCAACAACTTGTTTGTGGAGAATTTGATTACAAAAATGTTAATTATATGTATGATTGATGATGTTATTTTCTTTCGTAACAAAATTGTAAATTTTTTATTTTTTTTATTATTTTTTTATTTATTTATTGTTTTTGTGTTTAGTTCGTAGAACTCCATTTAATTTTTTTATAAATTTAATTTAGATTAAATTTGATAATATTATTATTAAGTTCTGCAAGTGTTTTAGTTTTTTATTATTGTGACAGCTGTTTCGGCTTACAAGGCCATTTTCAAACTGTGGTTAGTCCACATTGAGACGACGTATTTATGCTATTTCAAATGTAAATTTTGAAGGTGATTTATTACTGGTTACACCGATGACAATATGATCTATTGTTGATTAAACCAATCTATGTTTTCTCCTCAGTAAATGGTAATGAGTTCTTAATTATTTACTAATGACTTTATTGCTATGAATTATTTTGCTTGGGTTTTGTGAAAATACTGAGAAGTGGTGAGTTAATTATTTTCCGTACTTTATTAATTAGTGTTAAGTTTTTAGATCTGACAATTGGTAAAAGTAATAATAAACATACCTTTGAAATATTGAGAAAACCAACTTTTACAGATACAACAATAAATTCAAATCATCCTTGGTCCCATAAATTATCAGCTTACCAAAAATTGCAAAAGAAATTAAAAAATGTGGTTTAAATATAGCTTTTCGAACAAACAATAATTTAGGAACAAGCCTTAAAAACTCTAAAAGTAAAATCCCTATACTCAATAACAGTGGCATATATGAATTAAAATGTGACCACGCCGATTGTAACGCCACTTACATCGGACAAACGGGGAGGGCATTCTCAACTAGATTCAAGGAACATATACGATGTTATAATAATAAAAACACATCCTCAAAATTCGCAGAACATCTCCTGGTGAATAATCATACCCCACTTAACAACAAGGGTCCTAAACCATTGCATATAGAAAAAAAGGGCATTAGATTAAATTTACTTGAACAATTAGAAATAAATAAACGAACGAATGACCCAAACTTAACACTAATTAATAAAGTACGGAAAATAATTTACTCACCACTTCTCAGTATTTTCACAAAACCCAAGCAGTATAATGCACCCAAATAATTCATAGCAATAAAGTCATTAGTAAATAATTAAGAACTCATTACCATTTACTGAGGGGAAAACATAGATTGGTTTAACCAACAATAGATCATATTGTCATCGGTGTAACCAGTAATAAATCACCTTCAAAATTTACATTTGAAATAGCATAAATACGTCGTCTCAATGTGGACTAACCACAGTTTGAAAATGGCCTTGTAAGCCGAAACAGCTGTCACAATAATAAAAAACTAAAACACTTTCAGAACTTAATAATAATATTATCAAATTTAATCTAAATTAAATTTATAAAAAAAAAAAAAAAAAAAAATTGTAAATTATTTTTGCAGGGTAACATAAGTATTGTACCTAATTAGCTGAGTTCTATGTCGCAAATTTTGTATTATTTTCCTTGAATACATAGGTTTTTATAATTAGACAAATGTATTTTTAACAAAATAGTCACAATCACTTTATTTCGTTTCATATAAAAATAATTAATAACAGTAAAGTTTTATATTTTTTTCTCAAATTGTGGTTGGAACCTTTGGTTTCATAGAGTTGTACATTCTAATTCGTCCCTGGTTAAGATTTTAATACCAAATGTAAATGTATTTACTCTTCTACATTTTAATTCGTCCCTGGTTAACATCTAACGGCTCGCAAGCGTATCCGCGCCATTAGGTATTTAACCCTAGAGGTTTTAAAATGTTTTTACCAACAAGAATGCTCCCGAGGTACCTATCTAAGATGTTCTATATTTTGCTTATTTTTAAAGTTGTCGTTAAAAGAAATACCATTTTAGAAATTAAATAAAAATACCTTTGAAATGTTTCTACTTGATGACATTTGATAGGTATTTCTAAAAAATATTTTTTTAAGATGAAAATGTTAACAAAAAAACTTACCGGAACATTTTGACTCAAAACGTCCTCAATTTTGATAGAATTCGATATGTTTAAAACACATTTATTTATTTAGTTTTTGTCGTTTGTTCGTTTCAGTAATTTTAATTTAGTGTTTTGACGAAAAAACGTAAGATTGACCATGTTAATTTTTTTTCGTTTGTTTTCAAAAAGTATGTCTATTCCTAACTAGCCAACGTGTACCCGGCGTTGCTGGGGGTTATCTTTAGGAGATAGACATAAACCAAAACGGACTTTTCTGTAGGCATTTTTAAGATATACAATTCCGCGGTACATTATTTCGTTATATTTCATAAGGTTTAGCCAGCGTTAACAATGTTAAATATATTTTTTACGACTTTTCTATACTTTTTTATAAATATAATACCTATGCATGTATTGTATATATAAACATTCCGGAAGAAATTCTCTAAATGTTAGTGAAAACTCTATAAAAATCCGTTGCGTAGTTTAGAAGAAATAAGCGCAGAAACAGACATACGCGAATAGCGACTTTATTTTATACTATTTAGAGATAATAAAAATTAAACTCCTCTTTCATCACCTTTCAAAAACAGATTTTAGTTGTTGGATACGTTTAGAAATATTAAATTTATTTCGGTCTTTAGGAAATATAACGGTCAATATTCCAGAGGACTGAGGGGTTAACGAACATAAATAAGAATTCAAAACATACAAATCTACAGGAAAATGTATTTAGTTTTGTTTAGAATTATATTTTCGATTTGTTTATTTTTAATCTTCGTTTGCTTGTAGGGCAGGTAAAGTAATTGTGGTAGTGACTCATCCTTATATTGGATTTTCACGAAATAATTATTATTATGTAGTTCACATTAACAGTGGCCATTAAATTGCAGTAAAACCCATGGCTTTCGTTAAGTAGGTACCAACCTTTTGTGAGTTTCTGTTATGGTTATAATATCTTTCGGCGAAATTTGGTTCCTACCTAATTAGTATTGGACGCATTGCAGTTACCGAGTACTTAAGTGCATAAATAAAACCCACCATATTATAATAAGGCAGGTATGAAATTCAAAAAATTAAGTGCATTCGTTTGGTAAATCACTTTAATAAAAGTATCTATTTTAAGCCTACATTATTATTATTGGATAATTTGTATAGCGCCGCTTTTGTGAGATATCACCTCAGGGGCGCTTTACATTAAGTACTTATTATTATTAAGTACTTACCTGAAATGAATATATTTTTAAGATTATTAGCATTAAGATGAAGCTTAATGCCAAATCACTATTTTGATTAATCTCTGTAACGAATTGGTGTACATTATGAATACCATTAAATATGCAAACTACTAAAAAACATATTTTTTTTATAGAAATGTATGAACGCACAAAGGAAACAACTTTAAAAAATACAGTATTCTAGCTAAGATTATCTGTGACAGTTTCACTTGATTAACTTTTTTTCTTTCTTATAAAATTATTTACGAAAAGAATTAAAACTAGTTTTGTTGTTTGTTTTTGGGGTGTTATGCCGTGTTGCGCTAACTCCTTCTTTAGCCGACGTTTCGGACAGCGTTGCAGTGTCCATCATCAGGGCAGATCCAGTAGATCCGAAGATGTGTAAAGAAGGAGTTAGCGCAACACGGCATAACACCCCAAAAACAAACAACAAAAATGCTTTTGGCCGTGAGAATCTAAAAACTTACCAGAATTTAAACTAGTTTTGTGCTTGAAATCGAACGTTTCTAGACTCCTTTTGTCAAGCGATTGTGATGCCGTATTACCTACGATATAAGGTATACCAAGAATATACACATTTTTGGCTTGTAGCTCCTCTTAACTCCGCAAAGAAGACCCCGAGGAAAGTAATTTCCCTCAGGGCCTATGTCATCTCTGGGATGCTGTGTGGAGGGTGTTTTTAGTGGAAAGGAAGGGAGAAAGGATTAAATTATTGTAAATAGCTGTCATCCCGTACAACGAAATCGAATTTTCATTTTACTTAATTGAAAATTAAAATTAAAAATTCCCAAATGTATATAGTTGCCTTTTATAGTAATTAAGGTGCATCAAAAAGTTTTATTATTCATTATTTTATTAGGAGCCAGTGAGACTGTGACATTCCCAATTGGGGTATGTTTTGAAGGGTGATCGGGTATCTCATGAAAATGACAGTTCATCACTTTTAATGACTATATCACTTTTTAAAGGTGTGTTGTCATTTTGATGAAATATCATCGAACCGTTTTGAAGATGAGGGGGTAGGGATGGGAAGGAGATAGAGAAGTGGAAGATTGTGAAGCATTTTGTTACTAAACATTGCTTAAGGCGATGCACTACGTCGTGTAATATTTTAAATTGAGCCGCTATCAATAATAACCCCTACGTAGATGGCGATAAGGTTTAAATTCCCGCTTAACACCATCCGCCTGTTTTGATTTATGCAAGAAAAAACATGGCCAAAAAGTGCCTTTTATTTTATTTTGTGGATGTTCAGGCATACATATATTTTTTCCGATCATTTTATATAAATAACTTAATTTGCCACATTATACAATAAAATCATAACCAAAAATGGGTTCGTAAGTAGGAGATTTTGAACTTAAAAGCAGTTTTCATAGGCCTTATACATTTTTTTTTCTGGGCTTATAAAAAGACTTACCTAAAAAATACTCGACTGTTTCAAAGGCCAATATGTATTTTACTCGCAGTATTTAATTAAAGCATCTGAAACATTTTCAAACAAAAACATATGATTTTGCATTACTACGTATGGCATCTCCTTAAGTCATTGCCACTCACCAGGGGGATGCTAAGAGTATCACTCTGGAACTCGATACATAAATATTTCGTACACTATATTATTGATAATATAACAAAAACAAACACGAAAACAAAAACAAAAAAAATCTAACGCCGGGATTCGAACCCGTGACCTCTGGGTCAAAGACCAAGGAGCTATATCGGATAATATTTTCATCTGAATATATATTTTTTCATACGAATTATTTGAATACTACATTTTTGCAATTCCGATCGCAAATATGCGTGTTCGCCGTCAATGCGACATGTAACGTCATCAAAATGTAACATTTTTAACTAGCGATTTTATGGGCAAACATATAACTTACAAAATCTCAATATAAAATATTATCAAACAATCAAATTCCAAATGTATTATTTCGATAGTGCGCATTTTTGCCGCTATGATCGCCAACTTGAAATGAGATCCCTGAGGCGTATGTGTGGTAAAACCATGTTTGATCGTGTGAGGAATGTGGAGATCCGCAAATAGTGCAAGGCTGATGTAAGCGTAATGAGTAAGATTAAGAAAGGGACGCTTAGATGGTTTGGGCATGTAGAGCGAATGAGCGAAGATAGGAGTGTAAGGAGGATATATGATGCAAATGTGAATGGTAGCAGAAGTCGGGGACGCCCGAGGAAGACATGGCACGATCAAGTGAATCAGATACTCGAGTCGGGCCATGTCAAGAGTCAGAATAATAGAAGAGTATGTATGAGACGATGTATGAATGTGAATGAGGCAAGGAGTGTGTGCCAAGACCGAGTTGTTTGGCGGTCCGTCCTCTCTGCCTACCCCTGCGGGGAAACGGCGTGATGGTTAGTTAGTTAGTTATGATCGCCAACGTTGAATGTAGCTTACAAGTTTCGCCGCCGCGGCGCTCGAAACGGGATTAAGGCTGTCATTGGCACACCTTTCCAGAAATATCATTAGGGCTGTCTCCTGAGTTTACCTTAGAAGGTTCGCGCCCTTACAAAATCAGTTTGAACACAGAGCTCGTGTAGTGAACAACTAAACATCTCAGTCATATATTCAGTGCTTAATATCACAATTTAATATCGTAAACATGTGTTGTTTGTTTTAAGAATCAAAATAATGGTAAGTCAAAATTATTATTTTCTAGTAATTATTTCATTCAGTGTTGTATATTTTTCGTAAATTCATTTCTCTTTTCTACCCTTCGAATCAAATCTATTACATTTATAAATAATTTGATGAATTATCTAGTATTTTGCGTTGTTTTGGTTTATTTTTTCGTTTAAAAATACATATTATTATGATTTTATAAATTTTTTTTATATATTTTTGAAATCCTTTGTTGCCGGTATAGATTTCCTTTCCGGTCAATTTCACACATTTTTAAATGAAATTTACAGTTTTAGTTTAATTGTTTAAAATTGTGTTATTTCTTTTATCTAAAATCGTTATAATTAATCAAATTATTCCCTCAACGGAATATTTTAAGCAATAATTCTAATAAATTTAAAAATAAAAAAACTTTACTACCTTAAATAATTTGGCTAATTTGAATCATGGTGAGATCTCATAATTTTATTTTATATTATATTATTACAAAAAAAACAAAAATATTTTCACTTACATACATATGTATGTTAAGTTTTAATTTTTATTTTTTTCCCTTTACACTCGAGTGTTAGACTCTCGTAATGGTAAACATGTTTAATTAGTATTTGAAATATTTTCGTATTATGTAAAGTTAAATAATTATATTGTATTTTATAAAATAAATTTAAAAAATCCAAAATTGTTAATTTGTTTACGTGAAAAAAAAATTATATTCAATTAATTGATGTAGTGATAAACTGAGAAGTAAATGATGATAAGTGTTTCAATTTTGTTTTTTAACATTTTGACACTAAGTTTTAACGTATTTTAATCATTTAGACAAAAATGCCACATAAACAATTTTGTAATAATAGATGTATTCGTATATAATTATTTTTCTTTTTGCATATTATAATATAAGTTTAAACCTCTCAGGCCTCTTGCATTTTCCTTCCGAGTGTATATGAATATATTTCTGCTTTGCAATAAAATCCTGATAATGAATAAAACATATTCGAAAACTGTTGAAAAGTGATGAAATGCACTTTAGAATTTTTTAGGATTAGAAAACAACCAAAAAATTGAATTCATAAAATAAAACAGGACATCTTACATCAACATTGGTCATCTTACGTTTTTCATCTTAAAAATGTAAATCACTGACAACGAAAAACAAAAAACACTTATTTAGACAAATGTATTTTTTTACAAAATAGTCACAATCACTTTATTTCGTTTCATATAAAAATATTTCACACACACTCTCTTAACATAAATTATTACCATATTGACATATTTAACTCGACTTTACGCGACATAAAACAAAAACTCAATAATCAACAAAACTCAAACTAGAAGTTCAATTCCTATATATTCCCGTCCTTTGCCTCTTAATCCTTATCCTATATTTCCCCCTCCTCCCCCCACCCTCCTTTATTTTAATATTTTCTAACTAAACAAGAAATTAATTTAAGATAACATCTCTATGCCGTTGTACACCATTGTAACACCATTAACTATTCATCAGTGGAAAGTTTATAATTGGCATAATTAATAATGTTATTATTGTATCATTATATAATTAAAGATTTGCTGTCAACTTTTCCAAATAAATAAATAAATAACAGTAAAGATTTATATTTTTTTCACAAATTGTGGTTGGAACCTTTGGTTTCATAGAGTTGTACATTCTAATTCGTCCCTGGTTAAGATTTGAATACAGAGCATGGTATTTTTCTTTTCTACATTATAATTTGTCCCTAAGATTTTAATACAAAATGTAAATGTATTTACTGTTCTACATTTTAATTCGTCCCTGGTTAAGGTTTTAATACAAAATGTAAATGTATTTACTGTTCTACATTTTAATTCGTCCCTGGTTAAGGTTTTAATACAAAATGTAAATGTATTTACTGTTCTACATTTTAATTCGTCCCTGGTTGTACGAGAGCCCACGACCAAAACCATGTCTCATAGCAATACGGCAAAAACCCTATAAAATCGTTAGATTGTATGATTCTGAACCCGACTAGGTGTGTAGTAACGGTCGAAAGTGTAGCAACTGCGTGGGAGGCCATTTCTGCTGTGTCAAAAAAAAGACAGTCGGTATTATAGCAATACGTCTGATAGTGAAAATTTACATAGATTTTATAATTGTATTACGAAAAAGTTTGTTTTCAGACATTTTGCGCGTAGCATATAGCCTGAGCGCATTTTTGAAAATGTCAACAAATTTAGCCGACCTGTATCATAGCTGTTAAATAACTGTTATTCTGTTATTTACAGACTTTGTGGAACACAATAATTATAACGCGTGTTCCAATATAATGATTTATTAACAATTAGTACGGATTGTCTACGTCTTATCTCTGAGCTGTCGGTTTGGTAAAAGAGAGCGAGTAGATGCATCCGTCATCTTTTATACCCCTATCAGTCATCTCGCTCTTACGCATTCAACAAGCAGGCGTACCACCCAAAACCTTTCTTACATCCTCCCCTACTTAAAATTGAATGCCCCTATCTATATATATCATACCCTATTACTACATATTTCATTTACAATTTTATTTTATATATTTCATTTACTAAACAATTAACATATTTTTTTTAATAAAATTAACTATCATATGCCGCGTTTCTTTCTGCTTCCCTTCTCTTGTCTCGTCGCCCGTCCACTCCTCCTCCTGGACTGCGAGCTCCTCATCTTGGCCGAAGTCTTCCCTGCCATGGGTTAGACCTGAAACATGGAGAAACAGTATTAGAGTCACTTCTATTACGTAACATACCTGAGAGATTAACTTCATCCGTCGACAGTTCCCTAGTGTCAGACGTACCGACTTCCGGCTTATCTCCCTCCTGCCATGAAACATGTAATTTCTTTATTTGGTCTAAATGTCTTTTCCACACCATATTAGACTTGTTAATTTTTATGATATATATTTTTCTACCTTTTTTTTCAACAATAACCCCAGGGACCCATAACCTATTACCCTGAGCTCTGAAATCTCTAGTCATCACTTTCTGACCTATATTCAAATCTGACTTATTTCTACCCTTATATTGTCTTTTCTGATTGACTTGACTCTGAATAACCTTTCTTATTACTTTTTGTTGACGAGTAGAACTTGAAGTATTCGTTCTTTCCTCAACCTTCCTAGGAATCAGAGAGTCAAATACTGTTCTAATTTTTCTTCCCATTAATAATACAGATGGTTCACACCCTGTTGTTGCATGAACGGTATTTCTATAGTCAGTTAAAAAGTTACCTAACTTTTCTTTATAATCTGAAGGAAATCTATTATTTTTACAAATTTTTTTAAGAAAATTTTTACAGGTTTTAACAGCATTCTCAGCTTGCCCATTGCTACTCGGGTGGTTAACTGGACTAGTAATATGTTTCATACCATTTTTCTTACAAAAATTTTCAAAATCCTCAGAACAAAAACACGTACCATTATCACTAACTAAAGTTGCTGGAAAACCAAATTGTGAAAATAATCTATGAAGTACTTCAACATTTTCTTTTGAAGACAGACTGTTCACTTCCAGACACTCGATCCACTTCGAAGAAGAGTCTATCACAATTAAAAAGTTTTTATTATGTAAGCTACCATGATCAATATGCACCCTGAACCATACTTCAGGTTCATAAGGCCATACTGCTAATGAACTCTTTTGTGATTCTGGTTTAATTTCTAAACAATCTCTACAATTTTCTGTTATTTTCTCCAAATCTAGATTAATTTTTGGCCACCAGACAAAGCTTTTCGCAATGCCTTTAGTCTTAAAAACCCCTAAATGAGATCTGTGTAACATCTTTAAAACTTCTTGTCTTAAAGACTCAGGAATAACAACTCTATGTTGATATAAAATACACCCATTTATCAATGACAATTCCAACCTTTTTTCCCAAAAAACTCTAATAAAATTAACATTTTGTGCCTTTTTTACTGATGCTGGCCAACCCTCGATAAGAAATTGTTTTACTTGACTTAAAATTTCGTCCTTTTCGGTCTCACTTCTTATCACGTCTAAAGACAAATTAAACCCGTTATTTTCAAAATAATTAATGTAACCAGACTCTATATTATCTTCACAGCTAACCTTTTCAATTGGACACCTGCTCAGAAAGTCTGAACAATTATTTTTCGACTTGACGTATTCAATCGTAAAATTGAACGATCCTAACATAACTGCATAACGCTGTAATCTTGACGCCGCAATCTTAGGAATTTCTCTATTCTGACCGAAAATTCTGACCAAAGGCTGGTTATCTACAGCTAAAATAAATTCTCTGCCATACAAATATTGATAAAACTTCTTAATTCCAAAAATTATAGCTGTTGCTTCAATATCCAAAATCGAATAATTTTTTTCCGCTTTATTTAAAGTTCTGCTTGCGAACCCTATTGGTCTTTCTACGCCGTTTTTAAATACATGGATTAACGTTGCTCCGATCCCATTCAAACTTCCATCCGTGACAAGTTTCACAGGAATATTCTCGTCGAAATGCGTTAAAATCCTATCCGAAGTTAATATTTTTTTTATTATCGCAAAACTGTTTTCTTGTTCTGTATCCCATTGAAACTTAACATCTTTTTTAAGTAAATCGTATAATGGTGACAATATATCTGCCATGTTTGGAATAAAATTACGATAATAACTAACCATACCTAACAAACTTCTCAATTTATTTAAATCACTAGGCGCTGACGCGTTTAAAATGGCTTCTTTATTCCGCTGACACGGTTGAATTCCTTGCTCACTTATTTTATAACCTAAAAATTCAATAACTTTTAAATTGAATTCACACTTTTCACTATTCACCGTTAAATTACAACTTTTTAACCTATCTAAAACGAGACACACGTTTTTTTCTAAGTCGACTTCATCTTTTCCTATAACAATAATATCATCCAAGTAGAACGTCATGTTCCGTAATCCTGATAAACAATTTGCCATTGCTTTAGCAAAAACTGCTGGCGCTGGTGCTAACCCAAACACTAAACGTTTATATTGAAACAATCCCAAGTGGGTATTTATTGTTGTGAAACGTCTACACTCCTTTTTCAAAACAAACTGATTATATGCGGATTTTAAATCAATTTTAGCAAAAACCTTGCCTCCATTCACTTTGGTTAATAATTCCTCAATTCTAGGTAACGGATACTTGTCAATTAATAACTGATTATTCACTGTAGATTTATAATCACCACATAATCTAATGCTACCATCTTTCTTAATCACAGGTACGATTGGACTCGCGAATTCACTATACTGAACTTGTTCTATAATACCGTTAGAAAGTAAAATACTTAATTCTTTTTCAACTTTATCCTTCAAAGCAAACGGCATTATTCTGTGATTACGAAATATCGGTACAGCACAATCTTTTAAGGTTAAATTCACTTCGTACTTGTTAAACTTTCCTATTTTATCCGTAAAAACTTCTGGAAATTTTTTTACTAATCGCTCTTTTAATGTGTTCTGTTTTACACAATTAACGATCCCCGTTATCCCCACGTTAAAGAGATTCATGAAATCACGTCCTAAAATCGAAAGTGACGAACTACGCACGACAATAATCTTTAGTCGGTGTTGTAGACCATTATACTCTAGTATCGGTGTGAAAGTACCTACCACACCAATGAGCGTATTATCAAAACTCCGTAAGCTCACGTTTTCGTGCAATAACTCAATACTGCTGAATTTATTGAGATAACATTCTTCCGGAATTACACTACAAGATGCTCCAGAATCTACCATGAATTTATTATTTATTCCGTCGAGTGAAACTTCTATATAAAATGGCTCAATACTTAGTACATCACCAACCATTCCATCAGATAACAAAATATTCACGTTTTTACGTGTTGTCACCTGTTTACACCGTTTTGCCAAATGACCTTTAGTACCACAAATTTTACATACATAATTTTTGAATCTACATTCTACCGCCGTGTGATTATTATAACCACAAACCGTACAATTACGCTTTGAAACATGATGAAACGGCGAACGAGCCCGATTACAGCTACTGCTTCGCTTGAAACTATATTCATCTCTCTTTTTCACATGCGTATTAGGTGAGACACGACCTCCGCCGACTGTTAAATTAGCTAAAACTCTGTTATCAGCTGATTGAGATTGGGTTGATGCTACAAGTTCAATACACTCTGCTACTTGCACACATTTTTCGAAAGTATATGATTCACTGTCGAGAAATAATTTTTCTCTAATCTTACCGGGTTTACAACCTAATACAAAGAAATCTCTTAATTTCTCTGATAAACTATTCCCGAATTTGCAATTGCTAGAAAGAGATTTTAAACGAACAGCAAAATCGCGAACTGATTCGTCATTCCTTTGTTTAGCTGAATAGAACTGTGACCTTTCTTCAAAGAAACATTTTGTCGTACAACAATATTCATTGAGCTTAGATATTAAATCTTTTAAATCAACCTCCGTTACTTTTTTTGGAATACACAAATTTACCAGTAAAGAAAAACAATCATCTTGCAAAGCATTTAGGAAAATAGCTCTTTTTTTAACATCCGATGCGTACTTTTCATCATTCACAAGGAGGTACTGCTCGAGACGGACCTTGAAGTTCTCCCAGTTACCGTCACGCAAACTGAAGGACCCCAATCCTGACTCCATGCTTCCTCTACCCAGAAGGTACCCACAAGACAAGAAAAGAAAAACAGAAAAAAAAACTTCCCAAAGATTTCTCCGCTCTCCAATCTGCTCCTTGGACCCTCTCAGGAAACCGCTCCTTGACCCTTGTTGCTGGATGGCTCTTCCCAGACCGCTCTGAGACCTGGCAACACCGATCCTTGACCCTGGTGCTGCTGATGGCTGCCCCCAGACCACTCTTGTGGCCCGGACCCCTCCGATCCTTTGACCCTTGGAGATGCTGCCGCTTGACGCCCTGGACCTTCCGTGCTTCCCCCTTCCGAGAAGCTGGCTGGCTCCGGTGGCTTCTTCTTCTTCTTCACTCCTTTCAGTGAAGAAAACAATATTTTCGGTCCGGCCTTTTTTACCGACCCGAATAATATGTTGCAATCCGAACTTTTCGATAATATCGCGTATTTCCTTGAGCGAAATCTCGCGCGTTGATTCTTTTAATCAATGTTTTACTGATTTCCGTAGGCTGCGCCACTGTTAAATAACTGTTATTCTGTTATTTACAGACTTTGTGGAACACAATAATTATAACGCGTGTTCCAATATAATGATTTATTAACAATTAGTACGGATTGTCTACGTCTTATCTCTGAGCTGTCGGTTTGGTAAAAGAGAGCGAGTAGATGCATCCGTCATCTTTTATACCCCTATCAGTCATCTCGCTCTTACGCATTCAACAAGCAGGCGTACCACCCAAAACCTTTCTTACAATAGCAATACGGATAATTTTTTTTTTCAACTTCTCGTATTGATGCCATGATTACCAAAAACCTGTTTTCAGCAAAATTAAAATATAAAATGCATATATTTTCGTCTCCCCCGACATAAAAACTCACCTTTCGTGATAATAAACCTAAATCTAACTGTTTGAATATGAAATATTACTGAAATTATAAACATGTTATTTTACGTTATTGATATTATTGCTTACTAGCAACACTTAATTTTATATATCTTTGGTTATTTTTCTATGGATTTACTGTCAAAAAAACGCATCGGCAATGCCGTTGTATATTGTTTGCATCTAAAATTTTTAAGTCGTATATTTCAGTTTATATTGCTTGCCCCAACCTAATTCTTTCGGATTCGGATTCCCCGTCCCAAAGTTAGTATAAAGATAACTATTTTTATTGTCAAAAAGCGTTCAAAATGGCCAGTTAAATTTTTTGTGCGCCGAAATTTTAAAGTCGTGTAATTCAGTTAATATTGCTTGCCGCCACCTAATTCTTCCAGATTCGGATTCCCCGGCCCAAAGTTAGTATAAAAATAACTAGTTTTAATTTTTAGGAATTTCACCCATAAACCGAAGCTTACCCCAAAATTTAATGCGTTCACATTTCCGTCTGAAAATTGTTTTGTTCGCATCAAATAACCAAAATTTACTAATAAAAAAGATTTTCAGACGTATTGCTATGAGACATTTTTTTTGTCTCATTTTTAATTTTTTTAAGTGATTTTACGGGTTTGCGCTACACCACTAACATCTGAAAAATATGTTTCCGGTATCTCAGAACTATCATTCAACTACAGTCTGCAAATCAGACATACCTATTGCTATGATGCAGTTCGGTAAAATTCTTTGACAATTTTGAAAATTCGGTCAGATCAAACGCTACGCGGAAAATGTCTGATATTGGTATTTTCGAGTTCAGGATAATCGTATCTATCGATTTGATGCGGTTTTGGCCATATTGCTATGAGACAAAAATTTTGGTCGTGGGCTCTCGTACTAATATTAACGGCTCGCAAGCGTATCCGCGCCATTAGGTATTTAACACAAGAGGTTTTAAAATGTTTTTACCAACAAGAATGCTCCCGAGGTACCTATCTAAGATGTTCTATATTTTGCTTATTTTAAAAGTTGTCGTAAAAAGAAATACCATTTTAGAAATTAAATAAAAATACCTTTGAAATGTTTCTACTTGATGAAATACACATTGATAGGTATTTCTAAAAAATATTTTTTTAAGATGAAAATGTTAACAAAAAAACTAACATTTTGACTCAAAACGTCCTCAATTTTGATAGAATTCGATATGTTTATAACCATAGACATATGAATATTCCTATGTCTGTGTTTATAACACATTTATTTTGTGTAGGTAATGAGTAAGAAAACTGTCACATCACTTTTCATACCGTTTATAGAATAAAAAATATTAATATTTTGTTAACTTTCAACTCTCAATGAAAAAATCCCACCAATTCGTAATCACGCACTTTGACATTTTATTTTATCTTATCAAATGTACCTAATAATTTATAAATATTTGACACAAACTGAGAAGAATAATTATTCATCCTTTCAATGACGAACAAATCAAATATCTAAGCATTTTTATAATTAATTATTACCAGAACTTACCAATTTAATAAATCTTCATATTCCGTCTAGATCAACCCGACAATCTGATTTATTTTATCTACCCTCGTGTAGAACAAACATTCGAAAAAATTCCCCAATTCCTATTATATGTGCATTATTCATATAAATACATTTTTTTATTAAAATATGTTGTTTTTGTCGTTTGTTCGTTTCAGTAATTTTAATTTAGTGTTTTGACGAAAAAACGTAAGATTGACCATGTTAATTTTTTTTCGTTTGTTTTCAAAAATTATGTCTATTCCTAACTAGCCAACGTGTACCCGGCGTTGCTGGGGGTTATTTATAATATTTTTTGACTGGTGTAAATTTTAAACACTTTGTAAAAATGACTTAATCTGACACTCTACATTAAATGGGACCTAGCATTAGGACGAAACATTTGACTTTTGTCATCTTTTCTTATCCCTTTTGTTAATATTTTAGACATCTTTCCTTATCATGCAAATGAAAATATACTTTTAGTTTGGGTTTACGTTTCGTGGTTGGTGGTTGCTCTGTTACATTTCACTTTCATCCCCCTTTTCGTAATAAACATTTTAGTTTTTTTTTTGGTATTTGGTATTTTAAGTTAGCTTATCTTCTTTACATTTATTTGGTATAAGTAGACAGTTTTTTTTGTTTAAAATCAACTTAAAGTGAACTTTTTGTAGCAAGCAGACGAAACATATGTTTTATTTCATCTACCTATTATACAATTACAATATTTAAAAATCCTTCAATTGGATGTCAATTTGATACAAAATTAAGAGAAAATTGAAAACCCTCTTAAGATGTTTTCCTGCTTAAGAAGTTTTTTTTGCCGGTCCCTTGGAAAACCTCTTAAGAGGGTTCCAATGTAATCCAAAAATGAATCACGATAATGATCTCATAAAAACCGTTGCCCAACATGCAAAGTATTTTAAACTCATCTTCCTACCTGTCGGACCAAGCTTCTAATTTTTCTGCCAGTTGGGAGATGTTTATTATTGCTAAATAGATTAGCTTCTGATATCGATTTACATCTTTTAAAACATTGAAGAGTTTTAACTGTATTACTGTCTTCAGGGTACAATTGAAGAGAAGATCTACGAAAGATCTGTCACCAAACAAGCCGTCGCCTTCCGGGTGGTGGACGAACAGCAAGTGGACCGGCATTACAACATGGCGGAGCTCAGTGAACTCTACTTGTAAATATTTGAGATACAGATACAGTAAAGCCAAAAACAAATACAGTGGTGCCTCACACAACGAACTTAATTCGTTCCAGGAGCAAGTTCGTTATGCGAAAAGTTCGTTATGTGAAACGCGTTTTCCCATAACAATACATGTTAAAAAAAATAATTCGTTCTGTAGCATAAAATATGGTAAGATGACATAAAAAAAAGATAATTTTTTTGTTATTATTTTTATTTAGATACATCTAAAAACATAATGAAAAAAACACACATTTTTTAATTTTAAGAAATAATCGAATCTTGCACATCTTCATCCATTTTCCGCCGATGGTGCAGTGAAAAACCTGTCCAAAGTCGTTTGTTTCTCTCTTTTCTTCAACATCTGCCGGAAATAACGGACAAGAGTATCGGAGTACAGGTCGTTGATCCTGTTTGCTTCAGCGGAATCCGGATAGTGGGCATTGGTAAACTCCTGAACTGCTTTCACACTGTTTTACCCCACATTCACTCCTTCTAATTATTTCCTGTTTCATTTCAAGAGAAATCACCTTCCTGCTTTTTTTAGAACCCATCATATAAAAAAATGTTGAGTTTATCTTAAAAGGACGACTGCCGTGATACGTGTGCGATTTAATTCGTAATGAAGAACGATTGCTGCGATACGTGCGTAAGTAAAGCGTACTACGCAGTGACTAACGAGTCTAACGACTGCCTGCGCGGGAGGATGCAATTAATCGGCAGTGATCGTAGAAGATCGGGCGACTTCGTTGTGTGAAGCGAAGTTCGTTGTATGAACCGTGAAATGAACGAAAAGGAAGTTCGTTGTGTGCAGCATTCGCTGTGCGAGGCGTTCGTTGTGTGAGGCACCACTGTATGTACAAATCTCCTTTTTACCTCTCTCCATGCCACATTTCGGTTGTCTGTTCAAAATCACCTTAATTAGCAGCAGACACATACCTGGACGGATGACGAACCTCGTGCTGGCACTGTTGGTGGCGCGGTGCACTCTTTCGCTGCAGTAGCTGGTCCAGTTTCCTCACCACCTGGGATTCTTGCTGCAGAGTCTCCATCCTCTACCTTCGTCGAATGTCACAGCGGTGCTGCCAAGGTCTGGAATCCATGAGAGGACATTGTATCAGCGCTCATACCTAGCAGCAGACACATACCTGGAAGGATGACGAACCTCGTGCTGGCACTGTCGGTGGACGCGGTGGACTCTCTCGCTGCAGCAGCTGGTCCAGTTTCCTCACCACCTAGGATTCTTGCAGCAGACTCTCCATCTCCGTGTCACCTGTTTCTGTACATCATTTTATTTAACTTAATTTCAATTTGTAATATTTATATTATTTTTTTTGTAATATCTGCATTAACTGTACAGCGCCCCTGAGGTGATATTTCGCAAAAGCGGCGCTATAAAAATCATCCAATAAATAAATAAATAACCCTGTCGGCCTCAGAGCCCAAATCAGACACCTCTGGGAATGCTGTATGTGAATGGGTCTTTTAAAGAGATGAAGAAGTGTGAAGCCGTGCTTTAAAGAGACCCGTGCTGTAGGAAGGAGTAAAAACAGAACCCGCCAAACCGTTTCAGAGTAGAGCTGTTGAACACAACTGGTAAAAATTATCCTTTCTCGTATGGTGACTGTCAACCTTGTACAAATGTGCTAGGCTCGCGTTCGGCATGTTTCCCCGTTGTGCGTGCACAAGGGAATTCTTTGGAGCATCTTCCATTAATATGCCGGTAAAATGTGTATGTTGTAGGAAGAAGAAAACACAACAGCCAGAAAGTCGTTCTCCAGCTCAATTGTTGAGTTGAGCTGTTTCATTTAGTTTTTAACCAAGTATTGGGCATGTATTTATTTTGAGTATCTATCAATTGTCACTGCTTCGCTTCAACTATGCCATGTGAAATCTTATTATGCTCACCGTCAGATATTTCAACTTTATTTTGTAGATGACCTTTTTGATATGGGATTTTATTATTTATTACTTTTTATTTTCAGTATTAACCCCATTCCAAACGGACCGCAGCCAATCCCAAGCTTCCCATCTGATCATGTTCTGGCCAGAGTATTGGCCGCCACCCGCTTGGAGAGTAAACAACGTAATTCTGAAAACTTTAAAGGAACTGATTGTTGGGCCGCTGCCGAAGTGTCTATCGTTGACAAAGTAGCCACAGAACACAACAATAATCCTATAAACTTCAATGACAATACTAACATGTCTAAAGACGATATTCTGGCCCCGGATAACCCAACAAATGCCTTGCACAAAAGTAAGATATGTGACAAAGATAAGATATCTTCTTCAATGGTCATGCTTACTAACCGGTCAGCCAGTGAACCATTATCCATCTCTAACAATCTGGAGAAGATATCATCTTCGATGGTCACTTTGACTAACAGAGCGTCCAGTGACAGTCAAGTAACCAGCTTGAATGGTCCTGAGAGAGTATCTTCTTCGATAGTCATGTTGACTAACCATGCGTCAGATGACAGTCAAGCAACCAACAACACTGAGAGGATATTATCTTCAATGGTCATGCTTACTAACCGGTCAGCCAGTGAACCATTATCCATCTCTAACAATCTTGAGAAGATATCATCTTCGATGGTCACTTTGACTAACAGAGCGTCCAGTGACAGTCAAGTAACCAGCTTGAATGGTCCTGAGAGAGTATCTTCTTCGATAGTCATGTTGACTAACCATGCGTCAGATGACAGTCAAGCAACCAACAACACTGAGAGGATATTATCTTCAATGGTCATGCTTACTAACCGGTCAGCCAGTGAACCATTATCCATCTCTAACAATCTGGAGAAGATATCATCTTCGATGGTCACTTTGACTAACAGAGCGTCCAGTGACAGTCAAGTAACCAGCTTGAATGGTCCTGAGAGAGTATCTTCTTCGATAGTCATGTTGACTAACCATGCGTCAGATGACAGTCAAGCAACCAACAACACTGAGAGGATATTATCTTCAATGGTCATGCTTACTAACCGGTCAGCCAGTGAACCATTATCCATCTCTAACAATCTGGAGAAGATATCATCTTCGATGGTCACTTTGACTAACAGAGCGTCCAGTGACAGTCAAGTAACCAGCTTGAATGGTCCTGAGAGAGTATCTTCTTCGATAATCATATTGACTAACCATGCGTCAGATGACAGTCAAGCAACCAACAACACTGAGAGGATATTATCTTCAATGGTCATGCTTACTAACCGGTCAGCCAGTGAACCATTATCCATCTCTAACAATCTTGAGAAGATATCATCTTCGATGGTCACTTTGACTAACAGAGCGTCCAGTGACAGTCAAGTAACCAGCTTGAATGGTCCTGAGAGAGTATCTTCTTCGATAGTCATGTTGACTAACCATGCGTCAGATGACAGTCAAGTTACCAATAGCACCGAGAAGGTATCATCTTCCATAGTCATGCTGACTAACCCAGCATCAGATCACAGTCAAGTTCTCAAGAGCACCGAGAAGGTATCATCTTCCATAGTCATGCTGACTAACGCAGCATCAGATGGCAGTCAAGTTACCAAGAGCACCGATGAGGTATCATCTTCCATGGTCATGTTGACTAACAAAGCATTCAGTGACAGTCAAATAACTAGCTTCAACAGTCTTGGGGAGACATCTTCTTCGATAGTCATGCTGCCTAACCGAGCTTCCAGTGACAGTCAAGCAACCAACAACACTGAGAGGATATCATCTTCAATGGTCATGTTGGACAACCAACTGACCGGTGGCAAAGGGAAGGCGGTAGCTGGTGGCAATGGTACTTGTCTGCCGTATGTTTGGAGCATGCCCGAACATGACTCCCTTCTGAGGGACCTCTTCGAGGAACAGTTGGACGAGGACGATAGGAAACTGGCGTGGCTGGAGTATGAAGCGGAAAGAGAACAACAAAGTAAGTAAATATGTAATAATATATAGTAGACATTGTCACGACCGGGGTTCCATGACAAAACAGAACAGTGACAATATTATAATGTGAAGATAAATTGAAGGAAAAAAAAAACAATCTTATGCGATAATCGCGCAGACTATCGACACATGGGTTAGTTAGATTATAATGGTTATAATCTAGGCAGGTATGTGCCTATGTAAATTAACGCTCTGTTCGCTGAACCAAAAAGATAGGTATTCGCTAATGTGACTTACGGAAGAGTTGGTTGTGATGTTCGATGATATGGTTCTTTTGGCAGCGCTCGTATGGTGGAGGAATTCACAGGCACTCGTTTAAGATTGAACTAATTATAACTCCGGCTAGAAATTGAATTGACACATCGGTTTTTTTCTCAGTACGGTGCTTTCGTCGACTGTCATTAGCTGACGTTTTCGCTACGGCGTGGGGGCGGCTCGATTCAAATCAAAGCAACACTGCGCAGATTCAAACCAGTAAAATTTGAATCCTAGCCTCCTTATTGGTTCGAGCGGAAAAAGCGTTTAAACAATTCAGAGTCACGAAACACCTAATCTTTACTTAACCTGACCCAAACTAACCTGCTATTTTATTTTGTTCTGTTTTATCCAGTAACCACATAATTGATGTCTAGTATGAAAGAGACGGCGTAAGAGGATGAGAAGAATGGACTATAAAAGAGTGTGACCGATTGCCTCTTATAATAAATTTTGTTAATTTCAGTCTGTAAACTCATCGCTCTAGTTCGTTTTGGTCCACAACAAGTATGCAATTTTTCTCAAAAAGCATTTATTTATACGATACAAGTGAACAAAAAAAATTGAGAAATTATTTTTAATTTGTTTTCAAGACGCAGTTTGTCCACCAAAATCAACAACATTCCGAGCATGTTTATCCAAAACACTTTGTCGTACCTACATCCATATTAAAAACGTGTTTTCTGCGTAATTTTAAATATTTGGATCGAATTTTACATAAAAATTATAATTTCTATCACTTTAAGGACGGGTTGTTTCGGAGAATCTGAACAATTCATCAAAGTTCAACGTTCATTTTCAAGTTCTGTGAAAGATTTTTTCAAGTTCTGTTTTTATTTCAGTTTTGTCAAGCAACTAGCCTACAATGATATAAAAACAGAACTTGAATAAGTCTTTCACAAAACCCGAAAATGAACGTTGAAATTTGATGAATTGTTCAAATTCTCCGAAACCACCCGTCCTTAATCATTTTAGTAAGCTTATAATTAAGTTAATTTCATTGTATATGCATTTTTCGTAAAAAAATCTTTGAAGCGCTATTTCTCCCGATTTACCTTTTTTGTCTGTTGGATAAAAATGAACTAGAGCGAAGAACTGTTATTCCTTCATTTAAAATTGTTTTCTAAAAATTACTAAAAATATAAATATGTGTTATGGTTAAGGTTTGTTTTCACAGGTGTAACATAGTCCTTAAAAGGACTTTTTAACTCCTGACGTTTCGGACAGATCTCACTGTCCATCTTCAGAGGCCTACTTGTACCTAAACTTCTGGACCGAACAGACACGCGAAAGCGTTCAGTTTGAGACAAAACTCAAGACATAAGGCCTCTGAAAATGGACAGTGAGATCTGTCCGAAACGTCAGGAGTTAAAAAGTCCTTTTAAGGACTACGTTACGCGGGTAACTGAGAAAATTATTCTACACATAAACAGTCTTAATATTAATTTAATACACAGCGGAGAATGGAAAAGAAACAGACCAATTATAAATGTCCACAGATAGTTGAATTGGTAATATACGACTAAGTATTTAGTGAATGTAGACTAAAATATAAATAATTGTTAATGATAAAGTTCGTGAGAGCCCCTGCCTAAAATATTTTATCTGCCTAATTTGGTGTTTGAAAAGTTCTCAAAAATTAATATTAAATGCTTATGTATTTTCAGGAGTGGTGAAAGCAAATGGTGTGATGATTGTACCAGATTTAAAGATGTCCAAGAAGAACTACAAAGTGCCGCCACCATTTGTTTCTCAAAATGTTTTCCCCGTCAGCAATATAATGGCATCCAGGTGATTTCACATTTCATTTCTCTTCTCCTCTTAACTCTTCTGTAGCGTACTGTATTTGAAAATACACAGATTTCAGATTTTTTTCTTTTCTATGTAGAGCCTATAAAAATTAGCAGTTTTCATTTTCCAATTGCTGGCATTTGCGTGTTTTTTTTTAAATTGTATTTTTGCTAGCCAGTTTTGGTGAAATTGAAAATTAATTTGGGCGACTTTAAGCTATTGTAGTTGAACATTAAAAAAATATTTTAATTGATGGAGATAAGATATGTTCACTCGGAAGGAAACCTGAAATTAAAAATTCATAGCTCCCATCACTTAAATCAGCGGTCGGGGAACTTTTTTAACCATTACCCCAAAATTTTGTTGCTTAAGTCGATATTACCCCTTCCCGCCATTTCGAAAAGAAGACAATCAATGTATATTTAAATAAACATTATTTATTGAATTAATTTACACGGAAAATAAAAAAAAAGTTACATGAAAATAGTAAGTATGTAATAGACAAACAAAATAAAATTCTCAAATTGGATCAAACAAAAATTCATATTTACAGGTTTCCCTTTCAGTTTTTGGAGAAATGATGTTGCTTCATGTTTGATACAATTACTTCAAAATTGGGACTTTTTGATGTAATTTCTATATAGGTACTATAATAAGCCAGGTTTTGAAGTTTCCCGGTAATTGTTTGGTTTTGGTTTCCTTCTTATTGTACTTTTATGTCCACCTATTATATAATATTTTAATGTTTTCTTGGTTGTCGAGTTTGTGCTTATTTATTTGTGGCCTGGGCCCGTCCAAGTGCGAAATGCAAACGGAAGTGGCGACATCTTTTTTGGCGACATCGACATCTCGACTTTTTTTTTTCTTCATATGAAGCGGTTACTTTGTGATGTGACATTATAATTTAAAATTAAACAGTAACTTTGTAAACATCACTTATGGGTAAATACTTAATGCCGACCGGGTTTCGCTACAACCGTAGCCTCATCAGGGCAGTATAATACTTTTTTTTTGTTAAATTTTTTTTTATGGAGATTTTTCAGTTTGGGGAGGCAGTGCCTGTATCGGTGATTCAATCCAATATTGTTTTTGAACGACTTTCTTAAAAGAATTGAGTTTGTGTCTATTTATTTGTATTATGTATTTACAGGCGTAGACAAATAATTCATCTTAATAACGCGTAACTTACAAAAAAGTTTTTTTTCCCAAAAATAATTAAATTAGCGTCATCGACGAAAGAGCAGATTATGATTTAAGATTTTCACGGCCAACAGTATTTTTGTTATTTGTTGAGCCGTGTTGCGCTAGCGCAACACAGCATAACACCCCAAAAACAAATAACAAAAAAAAGAGCAGATTATGAATTCTTTAACCATTATTCCCTTAACCATTTATCTTTCTTCTGATCTCTATAATCTTTAACCATTACTTTTTTATTTTACTTTTTATGAATAGCAGTATTTCTTTTTTGATTCAAAAATTTACTATTAAAAAATATACTAACTATTGTGTTGTCCGCAGATTGATACCGATTACTAATCACAATATGGTTAACCACTTTGGAGGATCTATCTTGCCCGACTCGGGTACCGACAGCATCTTCAAGCCGCGTCCGTCAACAAGTTACTCCAACAAGTCCCGCTTCATCAATCCCAACTTCCAACATCCCAACTCCGGAAGCAGCCACACGGCGGCTCGTGCGGCTGTTCGCCAGCCGTACGCCGTGGGCAGGTATGGGTCGCTCAAGCCACCCGACCGCATGCGGCCCACCGTGATGGCCAACATGGCGTTCCAGAACATTCAGATTAGCAACCTAACGAGTGCCACTTCCAGCCAGCCTCCTAACCCCAATCAGAAAAAGAAAAGGTAAATAGCGATGCGCTAGTTAGTTTATATTTAAACTCGTCTAATTTTTCTAGGCTAATTTAGCAAGGCTAGCAGTCCACAATGGAGTGCTATGCCTATCACGATGTATGGCAGTGAGGCATCGAACGGGCAGAGAAAGGATTGAATGCTGTTGAAATGAGATTCCTGAGGTGTATGTGTGCCGATTCCACCATGCAATACTAGATTTATTTCAGTGCTTAAATTCTGGGACTAACTACCATTTGTACTCCTCATTGTTCAGAATACTTATGGGGGGAAATAATTATACAGAATCAGTGGACATCCTTAATTTACCACTTAAGATTGTTACTAAGGACGGGTTGTTTCGGAGAATTTGAACAATTCATCAAATTTCAACGTTCATTTACGGGTTCTGTGAAAGTCCTATTCAAATTATATTATTATAGGTGTATCTTCCAGAATGCGACGTTTACTATTGCTCAATAAAATTTAGCCTTCAGGCGCATTCCCACAGTTCGTATTTTCAAAGTAAGTGCAGTTTCCCACATTTGCACATTCGACCCTACAATAAAACAATTCATTGGCCTGGTATTTTTATAAACATATTGCCTTGTTTGTATCATTTATGATTTAAGAATTGGTGACATTTTACTGCAAGCGGCGGCAGTTTTCAAATAGAGCTGTTCGCCTTCGATTTTATGATGACCCTAGTTAAACCATTATGCCTAAAAATATTTGCCAATACCTTTCCCACCCCTGTCCCATAGTAATAAAAACCCCAAATAAAGTTTCATCTCCCTCAAAATAATTCCTTTAAAATATTTCTATTGTTTAAGTCACGTTTGTATCATTAAGAATAGTTAAATGCATTTTATTTTATGTTAAGAATGTTGTTTGCCAACGAGCGGGTGGAACATCTTTATTTTGGTAAAATGTCCTTCAGAATTTAGTTTAAATACAGATACCTCCCAGAAAAAGGACAGTATTGCAGTGTTGCTATAACGGGTAGGTACAGACGTACCTACGCTGTCAGTCGTGAGATAATCACTAGGTTTATGTAAACCTAGGTAAAACTGAAGAATAGAGGAAACTAGACCTTTATTTCTTTCAGTTTAAGTTTTAGCAGAGGAAAATAAGATCCTCTGCGATTATATTGTGAATTAATAAATTTATATGTCAAGAAGAAGAAGTGTTTTCCTGCATTCCATCTGACGGCGTGTTCTCGTACCACGATAGCAGAAACATATGGTCCTTCGAGCCGCATCGGGAACAGCAGCATCATGGAAGCGGGACAACACTCAAAGACGTCATCTGTCTCCGGCAGCAAGGCGGGAACCAGCAGCAGCTGGATGGAGGCTCAAATAAAAGCTTCAGCAACCAAGGTGCACATCACGAGACAAAAGGCCCGCCTACTTACGGAGATGGCTGAAGCAAAGATGGCCGCGGAAGCAAAGGCTTCCGAAGCAAAGGCTTCCGAAGCAAAGATGACTGCAGCAATGTCAGTCTTGGAAGCAGAGGAGCAACATGCGGCGCTCGTTTTAGAAGCTGCATCAAGGACTTCGCAACGGACTCTCGAGGATAGAGTCAATGACTGGGTGGACCAGTCACATCACAGTTCATCATCAGAACTTGGAGATCACGATGAACAGCCTCTTCGAGTTCAAATGGAGCAGCAACAGGAACTGCTCCATGATGGGCGGTTATCACTACAACCGCCCACAAGAACTGCACAGCAACAGCCCTTGGCAGGGCAGACTCTCCCGTCGCAAATGGAACCTCGGGTAGAGCAGGCTCATCCGCTGCAATTGGAACAGCGGTTGGAGCAGCACAAGGGTGGGCGGTACGCATTACTCCCACCAAAAGGATCCTCAGAGCAGCAGCCCTTGGCAGGGCAGACTCTCCCATCGCAATTGGAGCCTCGGGCAGAGCAGACTCTTCCGCTGCACTTGGGACAGCGGTTGGAGCAGCAGCAGCAGGGCGGGCGGTACGAGCTACTCCCACCCAGAGGAACATCGGATCAGCAGCCCTCGGTAGGGCAATCTCTTCAGCTGCAGTCGACGCAGCCTCAGCAGCCAAGCAGTAGCTACTGGGAGCTGCCTACATCAGAGCAGCCATTCAACTTAGCAGAGCAACGCGACGGGCAACAGTGGCCAGAGTCGCAGGGCCGATTCCAGGGACCAACACCTGCTATAACTGAAGACCGTCTCGCGGAATCAATTGGTAAGGCAATGTCTTTATATAATACCAGGCCCAAAGTTAATGATCTTCCCACATTTAACGGCAATCCAATTGAATGGATTGCGTTCAAATCAATATACCATCATACCACAGACTTCTTAAAAGTATCTGACAGCGAAAATTTATATAGATTACAAAAAGCGTTAAAAGGAGAGGCGCGTGACGCGGTTTCTTCCCTTCTATTATCTCCTTGCAATGTCAAGGAAATAATAAATACGTTAGAAAATATTTTTGGCAACACGGATCACATCATACAAAAAACTATTGGTGAGATCCGAAATTTAAGTAAATTAGATGAGAATACCAGTTCAGACGCCATAATTCGATTTTCTTGTAAAGTAAAAAATTTAATTTCTATGTTAAAATCATTTAAAAATATCGGACATTTGCACAATCCAGATTTGTTATCGACATTAATCGGTAAACTGCCTAGTACACTACGAACGTTGTGGCTTACAGACAAAGATAGGCGGAACACAACACAGCCAATACTCTGCTATTTATCACTTTGGCTGGAAGAAATCGTCATTAATTCACGTGACTCGGGAATAAGTTTTAATTCTAAAATCAGTAACGAAACTAAATTCGCTTCCAATAACCATTTCAAGCAGTATAGTAATAATTATCATCCACGACAAGCTAATCAACATCAAAATAAACAAAATTTTAATAGGCCTTATGCATCCAAAAATAATCATTTCGAACGTCCGTACGATACGTCAAAAAAATTCCTTTATCACACCACTAATAATGGAAAACCACCGTGCTGTGTTTGCAAAGGAGAACACCAGATTTGGCAATGTGAAAAATTTAAAAATGTCCCAATAACGCAAAGATGGGAAATTGCTAAATATAATAATGTTTGTTACAAGTGCTTAGGGTACGGACATTCCCGTTTTAATTGTAAAGTAAATTTAAAATCACCAAACAAAAAATTTCATGATTTATTGGTTAATCACAATCGGGTGGAAACCGATGAAGTTGTCACAAACACGTGGGAAAGTAATCAAGTACTTTTAAAAATTATTCCGATTACGGTATACGGGCCACTCGGGAGCCGAGATATTCATGCGCTGTTAGACGATGGGTCAACCGTCACATTGTTAGACCAAGAAGTAGCCAAACAAATCGGTTTGTCTGGACCAGTTAGTGACCTCTCATTGCATGGAGTCAATGAAATGAGCTCCAACAACGCGGATTCTATGTCAATAAATGTAAAAATAAAAGGTAAAAACGAAGTAGAATCGTACATAGCTAGTGCTCGAACCGTTCGGGATTTAAAGATACCAGCTCAAATGGCGCTGTCTAATTCTTACATTTCGAGTAATAAACACTTAAAAAACGCCCCTCGCTTTGAAAGGAATGTAAAACCCCAAATGTTAATCGGGCAAAACAACTGGGAATTAATTATTTCCAGAAAAATAGTTCAGGGAGATAAACATAAGGTATCATTATCTTATACAAAGCTTGGTTGGGTCGCGCTCGGCCATATTGCAAAGAAAACGGGAAATAGTGTAGAATTCAATTTTCATGTTCAGGAAAATGAAAATAGCGAATTGCATGAAATTATCAAAGAGAGTTTTAAGATAGACGAGATGGGAGTAGTGAGCCCGAAAATATGCAAAAATGATAAATGTGCATATTCCCTGTTAGAAAGTACCACAAAACGCGCTAGTCAGGGGTGTCATTGGGAGACGGGTTTGCTGTGGAAGGAAGAAGAAAGATATTTTCCTGATAGTCTTCAGGTTGCGGAAAATAGATTAAAAACTTTAGAAAAGAGAATGGATAAAGACCCTGAATTTGCGGAAGCCTACTGCAACAAAATACAACATTATTTAGAGAAAGGATATGCAAAAAAATTCAATTTCAGTGGTAGGTATCCGGATAGCTCGGATAAATTTTATTTACCACATTTTGCTGTTTACAACCCAAGTAAGCCAGGAAAGCTTCGGGTTGTATTTGATGCGGCGGCAAAATCAAAGGGAATTTCTTTGAATGATAGGCTTTTAACCGGGCCCGATCTGTATAATTCTCTGCTAGGAATGCTTTTTAAATTTAGGCAAAATAAAATTGCATTCACCGCCGATATCCAAGAAATGTTTTTACAAATTAAAATTATTGATGAAGATACACCGTTTCAGTTGTTTTTATGGAGAGGAAAAGATCGTAAGGTAGCCCCGTCTGTATACGCTATGAATTCAATGATTTTTGGCGCAAAATCATCACCTTGTTCGGCGCAATTCGTAAAAAATAAAAACGCGGATCAATTTTTATCTCAGTATCCCCAGGCCGTCGAAGCAATAAAAACAAAACATTACATGGACGACTATTTAGATAGTGTAAATTCAGTAGAAAGTGCGAAGAAATTAATACAAGATATTACATACATACATGCTCAAGGCGGGTTTAATATCACCAGCTGGGCAAGTAACGCGCCAGAGGCGCTAGAAAACATTCCAGTAGCCCACAGGTCGAAGAATGTTGTTTGTTTCGAACAAGAGGAAAACATACAGAGAACATTAGGTTTGCAATGGGATCCAAATTCAGACACATTGTCATTCGATCTAAGCTTCAAAAAAATTCCCGGAGATATTATTTCTGGGAAGCAAAGACCCACGAAAAGGCAGATGTTGAAAGTCATTATGACAATATTCGATCCGCCCGGGTTTTTAGCACCCCTGACAGTTCGGTCTAAAATACTACTGCAAAATGTATGGAGGTCGGGTACTGACTGGGATAAGAAATTAAATGATCGTAATTTTAATGAATGGCTTCATTGGTTGGAAGCCTTAAGGTCAATAAGTAAAGTTAAAATTCCTAGGTATTACGAGATTTTATGCGGTGGGGAAAACGCCGTAGACAGACAACTTCATATTTTCTGTGATGCGAGCGAAAAGGCAATGTGTTGTGTAGCTTATAGTCGTGTTCAAAATGCTAATGGTCAGGTCTTCGTAAATTTTATTGCTAGCAAAACCCGCGTAGCCCCAATCAAGCCGATGTCAATTCCGCGCTTAGAATTGCAAGCAGCCCTTTTAGGTAGTAGATTATATAAATGTATAATCGGTGAACACACGCTCACCTTTAACTCGAAACATTTTTGGACAGATTCAAAAACCGTAATGTGCTGGTTAAAATCTGATTCAAGAAATTTTAAGCCTTTTGTTGCGCATAGGTTAGGTGAGTTGGAAGAAACAGTTGGTTCAGAATGCTGGCGGTGGCTTCCAACTAAAGATAATATAGCAGATGAGGCTACCAGAGATACTAGGATGACAGATTTAGGATTAGAGGGGCGATGGTTTTCTGGTCCCGAATTCCTAAAATCACCTCCAGAAGTATGGCCGCAAGAGAATTTGGCTAAACAGTGTGATAGCATAAACAAAGAACTATTAGAGTTAAAACCATCGGCTATCTTACTCACCACATCGGCGGCATGTTTCATAGACTTAAATAAATTCTCCAAATATTCAAGATTATTAAGAGCTACAGCGTACGTTTTTAAATTCATCAACAAATGTAGAGGCAAACAAGCAGAAAATAATTCTCTTACTGCTGATGACTTAACTTCAGCAGAACATTTTCTTATAAAAGAGTCTCAGAAAAGAACGTTTCATAGAGAAATTATAATTTTATCCAAAAACGAAAGATTGCCAAAAGATAGTAGATTAAGACAATTAAGTGCGTATTTAGATGTAAATGGAATAATACGCATACAGGGTAGGATTGCGGCGATTGAAGACGTACAATTAAGTACAGTCTTCCCGATAATTCTCGACAATAAAGATAAGTTAGCTCAATTATTAATTACACAGTTTCACGAGATGTCTAGCCACGGTGGAGTTGAACACGTCTTAAATGCAATAAGACAAAAGTATTGGATACTTAATGCGCGTCAGTCTATTAGAAAAATTAAATATATATGTCAAACTTGCAAAAATAAGAGAGCCCAACCACAGGCACCTCTAATGGGATGTTTACCTATGGAAAGGTTACAACATCATATACGTCCTTTTACACACACAGGCATGGATTACTTTGGTCCCATGAAAGTAACAATAGGGCGCAGAAATGAAAAACGGTACGGTGTTTTGTTTACATGTTTATCAACAAGAGCCGTGCATATTGAAATCGCGGATTCCCTGACTACGGATTCCGCCATACTAGCAATCAGACGTTTTATTGCTAGGCGCGGTTACCCGCTAACTATTTGGAGTGATAATGGAACAAACCTTAGAGGTACTGATAAGGTATTATCAGAATCATTATCATCTCTAAACCAGGACAAATTAAATAACGAAATGTCGGTAAGGAAAATAAATTGGAAATTTAATCCGCCAGGATCTCCTCACCACGGAGGCTCCTGGGAAAGTCTAATAAAATCAATTAAAACTACGTTTTACGCCATATTACGCGAGCAAGCACCACGCCCGGAAACTTTGCACACATTGCTGTTAGAAGCAGAAAATATAGTTAATAGTAGACCACTGGGGGTGACTGTTGATTGTCATTTCAAGTGGGATTCACAAATAAACAAAACTTGCAAGCGGCTGAGAGCGATAGTGGGTAGGATATACAAACTAAAATGTTTTCGTTCCGGTGAATATTTTAAAAATTATTTACCTATCACTCGCAGAATCAACTTTACGGTATGGTTTAACTACTTGGGGTCACTCTTGTAAAACTAATTTAAACCACCTGCAATCAGTACAAAATTCTATGGTGAAGTTATTAGCTCAAAAACATATTTTTTCACAGAGACGAAACATTTCATTGTTGTATCGAAATTTAACAATATTACCGGTGCAGGCCTTATTATGGTACAAAATATTGATCCAACATATATCTGAGTCTGATTATAAAAGGAAAGTGCAACATGAATATAATACAAGGTTTACAAAGAATGACGGAATGCTTGTTCCAAAATATAATAATAAATACGGACGGCGAACCCTAGAATTTAACGTGCCAAAAATGCTTAACATGTTACCCATTAATATAAAAAATTGCGATTCCACAAATAGATTGAGATATATGCTGAAACAATGGTTATTAAATAGAGATAGTTTATATTAATTTAGTTGTGTTAATTGTATGGTTATAGTAATAATATTATGTGTGTATGTATGTAATTGATCATTAACATCCTGTTGACAAACTGCTTTATTGAAGTTTAACGGGATTGTAACTTGAAAACCAATAAAAAAAAAAAAAAAAAAAAAAACTCACACACGTTTCTCTCGATAGCAAGGATTTTGAAAGTCTAACACCAAATCATTTCCTGTTAGGTTATAAATATGACACCCCAATCGTAGGGGTCTTTAATCACGGCGATTTATGCCTAAAAAAGCAATGGCGTATTGCACAATTTTTTGCCGACCAATTTTGGTCACGATGGGTAAAAGAATATTTACCTACACTGGTAAAACGTTCTAAATGGCATGACGTGATACCACCTATAAAGGTGGGCGATGTAGTCATCCTATGTGACAACACGTTGCCCCGGAATACCTGGCCAAAGGGTATGGTAGTAAAAGTATACCCCGGAGCCGATGGACAAGTTCGCGTTGTAGATATTCAAACGAATCACGGTACGTTTCGCAGACCGGCTACTAAAGTAGCAGTATTGAAGATACAACCATCGCATTCTTTTTATCCGCTAGGTGAAATGAATTCACGGGGGGAGGTGAATGCGAAATTACCTACTACAACCATTTAGTCATAAGATATACATTTTTACGGGATTTCTAGTTTTAATACATTACCTACTACACAATTTTTAGTCATAAGATTTACATTTTTTACGGAATTTCTAGTTTTAAGACATTACCTACTACACAATCTTTAGTCATAAGATTTACATATTCTTTTAGGAATTTTTAGTTTTAAGAGTAGCATAAATATTTTTATTTTAGTAATTTAATAAATTTAACTGGTAATTTTCGTAGACAAGCAGCAGGTACCTAATAAAGATAACAGTCGCATTCTTTTCCTATTTTGTGAAGTATCTTCACGGGAGGAGGTATGTATCTTCCAGAATGCGACGTTTACTATTGCTCAATAAAATTTAGCCTTCAGGCGCATTCCCACAGTTCGTATTTTCAAAGTAAGTGCAGTTTCCCACATTTGCACATTCGACCCTACAATAAAACAATTCATTGGCCTGGTATTTTTATAAACATATTGCCTTGTTTGTATCATTTATGATTTAAGAATTGGTGACATTTTACTGCAAGCGGCGGCAGTTTTCAAATAGAGCTGTTCGCCTTCGATTTTATGATGACCCTAGTTAAACCATTATGCCTAAAAATATTTGCCAATACCTTTCCCACCCCTGTCCCATAGTAATAAAAACCCCAAATAAAGTTTCATCTCCCTCAAAATAATTCCTTTAAAATATTTCTATTGTTTAAGTCACGTTTGTATCATTAAGAATAGTTAAATGCATTTTATTTTATGTTAAGAATGTTGTTTGCCAACGAGCGGGTGGAACATCTTTATTTTGGTAAAATGTCCTTCAGAATTTAGTTTAAATACAGATACCTCCCAGAAAAAGGACAGTATTGCAGTGTTGCTATAACGGGTAGGTACAGACGTACCTACGCTGTCAGTCGTGAGATAATCACTAGGTTTATGTAAACCTAGGTAAAACTGAAGAATAGAGGAAACTAGACCTTTATTTCTTTCAGTTTAAGTTTTAGCAGAGGAAAATAAGATCCTCTGCGATTATATTGTGAATTAATAAATTTATATGTCAAGAAGAAGAAGTGTTTTCCTGCATTCCATCTGACGGCGTGTTCTCGTACCACGATAGCAGAAACAATAGGCTAGTTGATTGACAGAACTGAAATAAAAACAGAACTTAAAAATATCATTCACAGAACTTGAAAATTAACTTTGAAATTTGAAGAATTGTTCAAGTTCTCCGAAACAACCCGTCCTAAGACAATTAAGTTATGTATGATGAATACTGTACAATTTTTACTATTCATATCATATGAATAGTAAAAATTGTACAGTTCCTCATGGAAGCGATGGCATGGTTAATTAATAACTTGGGACAGCCACGTCAAGAGTCAGAATAACAGAAGAGTACATAATATGTTATAAGATGATGTGATGTGAATTAGGCAAAGAGTGTGTGCTGAGATGAAGTTGTTTGGCAGTCCACTCTCTCTGCCTACCCCTAATATGTAACTATGTAATTGGACTTGGCTACTCAAACTTTTTGACTCATCCACACATTCTTCATTTTACCCACAGAATTTTTCAAAATACATTAACCCTTAAATATTCAATAAATAAAAAATATTTTTATTAAGACCAACATAAAGACAGACTCTACTTGATATAGTTACATTTTGATGTTTGTGTTTAACAAACACAGTAGAAGTAATATCCAAAGGCAAACTGAAGGTGTAAGGTCGACACTGCAATTGTAGTGCTTCGTGTAGTGCGTGGGCACAATTCTTCAACACTGCAAATGCAGGGCTCCGGCTCCTAAGGGTTAAAGCCACATTATTTGGGAATGTTACTTTTCAGTGGTTTCGTATAGGATAGTCTTCGAAGTACAACATTTTAGAGTAATTTTTGCTGATTAAGGCATTTTTAATACTAAAAACTAAATTTGTTGAGAAAAAAAAAATGTTATTTCGAGAAATCTGTAGATGAAATTACTCAACCCTCAAATAACTCACTTACAAATAGCATTGCAATATTTTACATCAAAATTTGGAAAAAAAAATAACCACTTTCATATTGTTAGCAATAATAAAACGCCAAGTAAATGGTTATGATGAAATATAATTTGTCTTCACGGTCCATTACAATAATAACATCCAATAAGGAGTAAGGTTATATCGTGCATTGTGCAGCTTAAAATCCCAGCCGTTGGCTCTGGCAGTTCGGACCGTGGGCTGCCACTTCTCGCGTGTCCAGCAGGTCCAGCTAATCCACTCTTTACCTGCCGATATGCATGACAGCTGGAGTAGTTTCCCTGTTGGCCGACAGAGCGCACCTCTGGCGACATAAGAGCGAACCAAATTAATGTGGCGCCAATATTTAAATATGCAGCTAAAAACATAAACTTCAAGACTTTTAATTAGTTTTACGAATCTGTAAATATTCGTCTTTATCGTCTCCTGTAAAATTTTCTTTTTGTGGCTTGAAGCTTTTTACCAAAGCACAGTCGATATTGATTCTGACACAAAACTGTATTATAATTTACAAATTATTTTGCAGGAAGAAGAAAGTACTGCGATACTTCCCGACTGACAAAGCCAGCACCTCCAACGGCCCAGTGATGGACCTGACCTCGCTCCCCGACACTCCAGACAAAGACAAACCCCCTGGGAGGCGGAGAAGCTCCTCCGCGAAGAAGTCCAGCAAGAGGACTCCCGGTAAAACGCCAAAGAAAGCCACTCCTCGGCGATCATCCGTTGAGAATAAGTCCTCACCGAAGAATCTGAAGCGCAATTCCACCAAGAAGCTGGCGAAGAATTTTGACGAAGACTCTGACTGTGATCTCCGGCGAAAGCAGCACCAGATGTGACAATTCCCAGGAGGCTATTCTTCGGGACCAGTCAAACGGTAATTGTAATTACTTTATCAATGGGCTTTATAAACTTTAAAGTAAATTTTAACGAAATGCTATTATTTTTCTGTGTAGTGAAATTACCAAAAGCTAAAGAGTACCATCTTATTCGCATAGCAAGTATTAACACACTTCAGCCGGGTTTCTTTGCCTTTCGTTTACATCGGTATTTCAACAAAAGGATAGTATGTAATTTGTTATTGTAATAATTCAATTCCTAGAATGAGGGTTTTTATGACCCTGAAAATCTACTTCTGTTCCGCCCCATTCAACTCCTATGTGCAAGGGAGCGAGAGATGTCGGGTGTATTTAAAGAAAACAGGTATGGGCAAATACCGATAGGCGGACTATAATAAACATATTACAAGTTTTTTTTGTTGTTTGTTTTTGGGGTGTTATGCCGTGTTGCGCTAACTCCTTCTTTAGCCGACGTTTCGGACAGCGTTGCAGTGTCCATCATCAGGATCGTTGCAGTGTCCATCATCAGTGTCCATCATCACACATCTTCGGATCTACCGGATCTGCCCTGATGATGGACACTGCAACGCTGTCCGAAACGTCGGCTAAAGAAGGAGTTAGCGCAACACGGCATAACACCCCAAAAACAAACAACAAAAATGCTTTTGGCCGTGAGAATCTAAAAACTTACCATATTACAAGTTTAATTGAGTTGCAATTTAAAATAATATTCGATTTTCGTTTAGTACTTTTGTAGCTTGGGTATGCGTGTTAGTTACTACCTAGAAATTTTTATTGAAATATTTCAATTATTTTCCAAGATTTAACGATTTAAAACAAATTAAAGAAATTCGCACGGTACATTTATTTTTGCCCGGAAACAGCGTAGCGCCAACGCAAAAAATACTCGCCAGAAATGTGTTAAAACAGTAATATTGACATGAAACATTAAAACATGTTTATTTTTATTTTAATTTTTTGCATGAAGATTTTTCAGTTTGGGGAGAATAACAAAAATATCCGCAAAAACATCAATAATGATGGAGTTTTACCTACCATTAAAACTCTTATTATGTTGCCTTCCTCATCCAGAACATATATATTATGTGAGAGACGACATGTCGATTCTTGTCATAGTGGTCTGATCCTACTTCCTTTTTCCTGTTTTGGTAATCCTGGGATGACATCATCTACTCGCTCTGTGATTGGTTGTTTGTTTTGTCACCGGCAGTTGGCGTCTCGCGTCGTTTCATTTGTCAATTATAATCTCACCAAGCAGTGATTAAATATATGTTCTGGATGAGGAAGGCAACATAATAAGAGTTTTAATGGTAGGTAAAACTCCATCATTATGTACTGCCGTTCCTCATCCAGAACATATATATTATGTGAGAAGTGTTTGTTATCGCCTTGGTGACAGAACTGATGTCAATTGTGAGAGGTTATAGGTTCAAACAGATTTGTGAGAGATGGCAATGTCAAAGAGTTACCTCCCTCCATTACCTCCCTTCTGTAATGTTTTGCAAAAGTGTTCTCGCTCTTCCAATTTCCTCTTTCCAGGATCTTTTCAATGGGGCAATTTTCTAACCAGCTCAGTGATGCTACAGCAGACCTTGTACTCCCTGCTGATTTATCAATGCCAGCACTTTTTAGTACTGTTTTCACCCATCCTCCAATTATTGTTCTTGAGGCAGGTTTTGGCGGGCCCGTCGTTGAAATAAATAAATTTGGTATGGAATTTGATTCTTGTCTTCTTACTCTAGATAAGGTGCATACTTTACGGAGCCAATATACTGGATCTGTAGCTCGGTCTGAGGAAGCTTTAAGCTTCCATCCCGACTGCTGACGAGTAGTAGAATCAGTTTTAGATCCAAAAGCTGGCCAAAGTATAATATGGTCCCCATTGTCCACGAAACTGTCTGGTGTGTATAGTAACAGAGTAAGATCGTGCACTCTTCGTCCAGATGCGAGTAAAAGAATGACAGCGCATCTTCGAGAAGCCTCAAACAGAGTAACTGTTTCTGTAAGGTTTTCTTTCAACCATACAGTAACTTGTCTAGGGTCCCAGATAGGCAATGCTTTCTTCTTTCTAGAAGTATTAACTATACCTTTCATTACTTGTTTAACTAAGGTATGGCTGCTTAGCGATTCACACTCTGGGTTGGTTAATGTTGAAATGGCTGACTTATGAAGAGCAATGGTATTAGGAGCCAAGCCTTCTTTAAGTTTTAAATTGGCTAAAAATCTTGCCAACTGGGAACCTGAAGGATCAGCTATATCCACCTTATTCTTGACACACCATTGGCCCCACCTCTTCCATGCTAATTTATATGCGGTGACCGTTGAAGATCGCCATCCAGCATTGAGGAGGCCTCTCTCGTGTTCTGACCATTCATTGAGCGCTCCTCTCCAGCCCCAATCTTCCATACTTCCATCTCCAGTTTTTGAATCTGAGGAGGATGAAGACCTGTCGAGATATCCACCAGGTTGTCGAGTAGGTTGGTTATTTGTAAAGGTGGAGCTAGTGCTCTCGACTGGAGATCTGGCAGCCAGAACACCTTGGGCCACCTCGGTACTACCAATAGGTAAATACCGACACACTTGTTTAGATGTTCCAGGACTCTCGGTATCAAGCAAGGCGGTGGAAATACCCATGCCAGTGGGAAGCACCAAATCCTGCTGAAAGCATTGTGATATAGGGCTGCTGTGTCGGTGGGGTCTATGCATACATAACTGTTTACAACATGAGCTCTCTTGGATGCAAATAGGTCCACCATGGGTCTGCCCCAAAGGCAGAATATCTGGTCGGTCGCTGTAGGTAGAAGGTGCCATTCTGGTAACAAGGTCCCTCGGGAAAGATGATCGGCGAGTCCATTGTATCGTCCCGGGAGGTAATACACTTCCATCCTTATGTTGTGCGCGTCCGCTACTTCCAGAATCTGATACGTTAACTGAAGGAGGTTCACTGATTTCGTACCTCCTTCGTTGCGTAGATATGCTAGTACCGTTCTGTTGTCCGATTGAATGAGACAAGTAGAATTGCTCAAACTGGCTCTCTGGTACTTCAATGCATGGAGAATAGCAAACATTTCTTTTAGGTTGCTGTGCCATTTGGTTTGTTGTTGTGTCCAACAGCCTGAGAGTGGGATGTCGTCTACCTGCGCCCCCCACCCGCTGTCTGCTGCGTCTGTCGCAATGAAGTGGCATGCTTTGGGGAAATGGATAAGGGAATGCGTACTCACGTTGTGCCTCCACCAATCTAGATCCTCCAGTACTGCAAGGTTTACAGGTACCTTCTTCCGGAGTGGGAGCTTTGTCATGGCAAGTGACTGGAGCTGCATCTGCCTGCAGTGCAAGCGACCCCTGGGAACCACAAACGCTGCAAAGTTCAGTTGTCCTAGGATGCTCTGCGCCTCCCTCAGGGACCATTCCTTCCTTGTCATAACCTTTTGCAACGACTTCCATATTGCCCGGCACTTGTTCCTGGTTAGCATCTTCTGATTGAGGCCAGTGTTCCATAACACTCCCAGATATTCTATCGCCTGTGTCGGTAGGTGAACACATTTCTTTATGTTGATGGTCCAGCCGAGCGACTGTAAGAAATCCAACACTACTAGTGTCTGCAGTCGGAGAGTTTCTTGACTCTGATGAGCCAGGAGAAAATCGTCCAAGTACACAATAACTCGAATGCCCTTTTTTCGAAGGATCTCTGCGATCCAATTGGTTATTGCTGCGAAAATTTGAGGGGAACTGCTCAAGCCCTGGGGCAAACATGTCATCTGCAGACATTGACCTCTGTACACGACACGCAGAAAACGTCGATGGGTCTTTGCCACTGGTATATGAAAGTACGCATGCGCCAGATCTACTTTTGTCATATAGTCTCCGGGTTGCAAAAAATCGGGTACTTTGAAGTGGGAGATCAGGGAAAACTTTTTCCCTCGCACAAAATCGTTCAACACTTTCAGATTGATGATGGGACGATTGGTCCCGTCGCTCTTCTGCACCAGAAACATCTGGGAGAGAAAACCCCGATTCATGGGTGCTGGTTCCAGCACTCCCATCTTCAGCAACTCCTTTATTTGTATGTCCATTTCGGGTGTTTGTCTTGTGGTGAAATTGTGCAACCTCACCTGAGTGGGTCTGGACAATGGAGGTCTCAACCAAAATGGGATCCGATAGCCATTGAGGATTTTTAGGGCGAAGTCGGGGGCATTTGCGATACGCCATTGTTCTAAAGAACTTCGCAATTGCCCTCCCTGAAATCGCCTGGGCTGATTGTCAATTGTTTCGGGGACGACGGTGCGAGGTCTGCCCACGCCCCGTCGGCCTCCGAAATTTCCGTCCTCTGCTGGAAGAGGAGGAAGGGCCAGAGTGGTGACCGGGGTCTGCCCGCCGGTACTGATATGGAAATTGGGTGAAACCCAGATTTCCTGCAGAAGCACATTGAGTCTGTGTTCTGTTATTTGGCCTTGACACAGATTCCAAGTCAGATCTCGCAGACCCCAAGGGTTGCCTCGCAACCCTTGGGGTCTGCGAGATCTGAGCCCTGAAGACTTTGCTTGCCCCACCAAGTCTCTGCAACTGGGAGACAAGCTTGTCTTCATTAAAAAGGTGCGATACCGTTGGAGGAATTTTATCCAGGGCTGATTTCTCCGATGGAGTTTTGCACAACTCCAGGATACGATGGCGTCGCCGCTCAACGATTTCCGCCCGCTTCCCACAAGCTATCTGAAGGATTGCATCGTTTTTTGCAATACTTCCCCCAAGGACATCCTGAAATTTCTCCGCTAGGGTCTTCGGCGAAAGTTCGGTGTCAGGCTGACAGCTCCAGGTTAGGACGCTCTGTATAGAGTCCTGGATGACCTGCCTTTGTTGGAGCGCCACGTGAGTGATTGCTGCAAAGGCCCTTTCAATTCCTGTGAGTTGAGCACATGCCGGCGTGAGGGAATTGAGCTCGCAATTTACTTCCAACTCTTTGAATCCCGGGTCTGCTGCATATTCTTTTAATGCCTTTGCGTAGCGTACGTTACACCAACCGGGAGTATCAAAATTTTGCAGGCGCTCCACCATCTTTAACATAGCATCTGTCGGTGCTCCCATTAACGGTTCCTTTAACGCAACTGTGGGATCCGGCACACGAAAAATCGGAGCAGCGGATGTACCACAAGCACTGGTGCCTGGCGCGTCTATAGGGGTTGACAAAGACTCGCCGTCAATTTCGGAACCCTCAAATTCACTCGCGTCAGAATTGCCGGCGGCCGCGGCATCTCGCCTGAACACGAAACGCTGCAGATCGCTTAACTGGCGCGTCAATTTCTTGAGCATCTTCTTTTGCGATCTCTTTTTGCGCCTTTTGTTTTTAGGCCGCGAACAACCCGAACTCGAAGACGAATCCGAATTCTCGCTGCGACGTCTGTGTGTAGAGGAGGAATCGATATCCTCGCTACGGCGTTTGTGCGTAGATTTCGTCGGAACTACGGTAGACATTATGACGCAACAAATCTGACCGTTATACTGCGTTCTTCCCGCCAAATGCACAACGCGTAATCTACACAAAGCACTATTTTTTCTTTTCACGAAAAGGAAACACTTTCAAGGAAGTTATTTCACTCGTTTTTGAGTTATCTCAGCACTTATGTATTTGAAAAAAACTTAGCGCGAGATAATTCGACCACATTCGAAAGAATTTCGATGTCAATTGACAAATGAAACGACGCGAGACGCCAACTGCCGGTGACAAAACAAACAACCAATCACAGAGCGAGTAGATGATGTCATCCCAGGATTACCAAAACAGGAAAAAGGAAGTAGGATCAGACCACTATGACAAGAATCGACATGTCGTCTCTCACATAATATATATGTTCTGGATGAGGAACGGCAGTACATAATGTTGTATTTTTCAATTTTACCTCTGTAGCTCACGAAAAGTCTAGAACTGCCCCTAGAGAATACTCAGTGGCGGATTAACCCTAAGGCAAAGTAGGCACGTGCCTAGGGGCGCCAGTTACAAAGGGGCGCCGGCGGGCGCCCCTAGAATTAAAAAAAATATATATATAAACTTAAATTTGTAAGTAAGTATGCACCTGCTTACACAATATAAAAGATTATTTACTTCTGTAGAGATGCAGAGCTTCCAAAGCATACTCGCCTTCTTGATTATTCCTCCATGCCTCCATCGCATGATTTTTTAATAGAAGACCGCTCGCTCGTGGATTCGTTCGCGGGCGTTGCTAGATTGCAGGGCAAAGGGCGCAGCGGGGGCAGGGGCTAAGCGGCCGGCACCGGACTTCCGAACGGATGACGGGGTGACAGTCACACTCATCACTTTCAGCTTGGATGTCGCCGGTTACGCGCGCTTCTATTGATTACGTACTTGCAGCGGTATTTGTGTGAATTAATTAGTACATTGCGTTTTAGTTCATTACTAGGAAGGAGTGAACGTGGGTCTTGAAGAGACCCATGTTGTAGGAAGGAGGAAACACAGAGCCCGGAAAATCGTTCCACAGCCGAGCTGTTGAACACAATAACGAGTCGTAGAAGCAACCCGTTTGACATTTATCACATGACAAATGTCAACCGTGTACATATGTTGGGCGCGCGTTTGGTGTGTTTCCCGACTATGCACCGGTGCCGAGGGGATCAATGATGCTAGTTCCTTGGAGCATCTTCCATTGAAATACCGGTTAATAAATATTTTCCGTGTTTGATGTTTTTTCTTTAGAGAATTCTGAATTTTAGTAAAAACGTCCGTAGTTGTTATGGCGGTGTGTTTTCTTGCAAGTTTAAAATCATCAGGAATATCAAATAAATGTTCATCGGGTGACTCGATTGAAGTTATGCAGTTCACACCGGTTTTTCCACCCAATGCTGCTAACACTGTAAATGTGAATCGTAACTTTTCCATTTTTCTTCACTAAAAATATCGTTTTATAAGACAAATAAAGAAAAAAATTAATTTTTTACCATTCTTTTTTGTTTTCTGGCAAAAAAAAAAGTGTAGTGTGTTGTGCCTTGAGGTTTCTTCTCCCTCCTGATCTTCCAGGAGTCACTTTTCGCTGCTGATTTCCAGATATTTATAAACTTTTTTACTTCTGTCATTTTTCATACAATTATTGTAGTTGTTTACTGTTGTGAATAATGGAGGAAGATTTCCCTCCTGGACCCCCTACAAAGCCCCCAGATCCCTCTCCAGACCCCCCAGACGGGGAAAATGTAGAAATTTCTGACAGTGATTCTGTCATCTTGACTTCTACCAAAAAAAGAAAATTTACTCCTTCTTCCCCAATAAAACTTGACTTGCCTTCGACTTCACTGTCCCCACCAGCACTTTCTCAACTTCCTCCAACAAACTTTTATTCTCCTCATTCCCGTGGCCCATTCATAGCATACGCCCAAAAAACTGAGCAAGGAAAAACCATCCACCCTCTTGAATTTGGCAAATTCCTATCAAATAGCAAGAACCTTTCAATCAAACCTGGAGGTGTAAAAGCCGAGGGTCACTTCCGAATCTCCGTCGAATTCCTCTCAGGGCCAGCTGCCAACAGTTTCATCAAAAATATCTTCATTTCATCTAATTCAAAGTTCAAGGCATATATCCCTACTTTCAATGTCACTCGCATGGGCCTGGTCAGAGGTATCTCGACCGATCTGTCCATCGAAGAAATTCTGTCTTCACTTTCAACCCCCCAACATATTGGCAATCCCATAAAAGCCAGGAGGCTAAATTACAAGGACTCCTCTGAGGGTATAATTACCTGGAAGCCCTCCCAATCTGTTGTTATCACCTTTGAAGGTCAATCTCTTCCCTCCCATATATATATTTATTCTTCAACTCATTACCAGTTGAAATGTATACATATCCCACCACTCAATGTTTCAATTGCTGCCGTTTTGGTCATACCAAAGCTGCATGCAGATCTCAACCCAGATGTTTTAAATGTGGAGAAAACCACGCAGCTGACCAATGTCCTTCTTCCTCCTCACCTAAATGTTTTAACTGCTCAGGCTCACATACAGCTATCAACACATCTTGCCCAGAACAATCTCGCCAAAAAAATATTAAAATTTCAATGGCCTCTCAGAACTTGTCTTTTCTGCAGGCTTCTAAATTATTCCCGCCTGTCAAAAAATCATTTGCTGAGGCTTTATCCAGCAACTCCTCATCCAACCCTCTTCCCTCCACTACAACAACTTCTTCTCGTTCAACTAAATTCACATACAAAAACGCTATCTCTAAACCGGCTCCTGGATACGATCAGCAACAACACAACTCACTGCTCTTAAATCCCAATGGTTCACCTCTTTCAAATGCCACAAATGGGTGTGCAAATAATTATAATCCGTCCTCAATGAACTCTCTTAAACTTTCTGAAAAACTCTCCCAAGACAATTCTTCATTTATCCAAACTCTTATTATGCTTCTAATTGACCTTATTTCTTCTCAAACTAATCTACCGTCCAACGCTGCTACTATTATTTCCACATTAAAATCATTTATTCAAAATGGCTCTTCAGGATGTCAGAATACTTCAGTGGAATAGCCGAAGTGCTATTTCTAACAAATCTGATCTCCTTAACCTATTAAATTCCAACTTTATTTCTTTGGCTGCTATCTCGGAGACTTGGTTTACTCCATCCACCCACTTTAATGTGGGAGGGTATTCCTGTCTCCGCGACGATCGCCCGGAAGGTTCGGGCGGCGGTGCTGCCCTTTTTATTAAAAAATCCATATCATTTTCCCCAATAAATAATATCAAACCCCCCAATGCTGACTTCCAAATGGTTGCAGCTAAAATAAAGGACACATCCTTTATTTCAGTCTATCTTCCCCCAACAGCCCACTTCAATAAACAAACTTGGTTGCAAATTGTAAGTCAACTAAGCCCTCCTTTCTTTATATTAGGCGATTTTAATGCCCATTCCCCCGTCTGGGGTTCTGCTTTCTCCGACCGAGATGGTCGAAGTGTGATGGATTTCCTAGATCAATCCAACCTTTTCCTTTTGAATGACGGATCTCCTACTAGGATCTCACGCCCCAGCACAAACCCCAGTGCAGTGGATCTCTCGATATGTTCTACTAGTCTGGCTTCTCTCTCCTCGTGGGTGGTGTCCCCCGACCCTTGCTCCAGTGATCATTTCCCGATCATCATTACTTATCAAACTTCTTTCCAATCGGACAAGTCTCATATTTCGACAAAGATTAAAACGAAACACACCAAATGGGATGAATTTAACTCTCATATGGACAAGTTCCTACTAAATTCACCCGCCACCGATATATTTTCCGTCAAAGATGATTATAATAACTTCAAATCAATGCTCATAACTGCAATATATAAATCAAATCCTCCCCCTAAAACTAAATCTCTCAAAAAACTCCCTCCAACTCCCTGGTGGGATGAGGAATGTTCCAAAGTAGTAAGAATTCGGAAAGCTAAATCTCTTTCCTATGGTTACAATATGACTATGGAGAACTATCTTATATACAAAAACGCTGAATCCAATGCCAAAAGGGTATTGAGGTCAAAAAAAAGATCCGGGTGGTACAACTTTTGCAGTTCAGTATCTCCGAACACTCCAATTTCGGAAGTTTGGTCTATGATCCGAAGATTTCGATCCTCCTTCAGTTCACCATCTCCTCGAGCGTCCCATTCTAAATGGATAGATGAATTCTTGGACAAAATTGCCCCCCCTTCTGTTCCTAATTTAGATGAAATAACGCCCATCTATAATACTCCCATGTCTAATCATTGGCTAGACTCTCCATTCACCTTAATTGAGCTAAAAAATTGTTTATCAACAGTCATGGACTCATCTCCAGGCAGAGATGGTATACCTTACAGCATAATCAAAAATAGTAATGATAATGTTCTAAACCACTTCTTAAGCATCTTAAATAAAATCTTCCAGACTGGTATAATGCCTGATGACTGGAGTTCTCAAATAATCATCCCTATTTTAAAAACAAACAAATCTCCAAATTTTGGATCCAACTACAGGCCAATCGCTCTTTCATCCACCCTCAGTAAACTTTATGAAAAATTAATTAAAAACCGATTAGAATTTTTTGTCGAGAGTAAACAGCTTCTCTCTCCATCTCAATTTGGATTTAGGAAAAAAAAATCCACTCAGGATAACCTTGCCATCATCAGCACTGATATTAATTTATCAATTTCTAAACAGGAAGTTTGTCTTGCCGTCTTTATAGATATAGAAGGCGCCTTTGACAATGTTTCCATCCCAATCCTGAAAAAAAAACTTCTAGGCCTTGGCCTTCCCCCCATGTTTGTCCAATCAATTATTAATCTATTTCTAGATAGAAAAATTTTCATTGAACTTCCAGATATTTCTCCTCAAAGTAGGTCTATTTGGAAGGGTTTACCACAAGGCGATGTATTGTCCCCCTTACTGTATAATATATACACATATGATATGCATGTCACTATTCCCCCACAAATAAAAATTATCGAGTTCGCAGATGACATAGCTTTCTTCTTATCATCCAAAATCATCCCTCTTGCCGTCAAATATCTTAACGAAGCCATGAATGCCCTTTGCACATGGCTCACGTTACATGGTCTTGAACTTTCAATCCAAAAAACTCAGTGTGTCACCTTCTCAAACCGCCATAAAAACCCCCCCGTTCAAATTTTATTTAAAAATTCTCCAATCTCCAACGCTTCTGAAGTAAAATTTTTGGGAGTAACATTTGATAGGAAACTTAAATGGTCTTCCCATATTAATAATTTAGTTACTAAATGCGAAAAAAATTTAAATATCATCAGATCATTATCTGGCGTTTGGTGGGGAGCTCACCCTACTTGCATTAAGTTGCTTTACAATGCACTTATTCGAAGCCATCTCGACTATGCCTGCCCACTTTTTAGTACCGCCTCAAAAAATGTACTTAATAAATTAGACAAAATTCAATCTAAATCTTTGCGAATAATAACTGGAGCGATGCAATCGTCACCCATCAATTCCCTTCAAGTAGAATGTTCTGATCCTCCTCTTTATTTAAGGCGTCAACTATTTGCTGACAAATTTGTTCTTAAATGTTTAAATTCTAAATGTCATCAGGTTATCCCCAGCGTCTCGTTGTTCATTGACTCAAACCATTCATCTACAATCAGAGCTTCAACTAAACCTATTCCTGACATCTGTAAAAATTTTAAGTCTCTCTCAGAGCTCCACATCATCCAAAATGATCTACTTCCCTTATACAAACTAAAATATAGTCACGTCACCCTATCCCCAACAATATTAGAAGGGATCGGAATCTTTAAAAGTCATTCCAATCTCCCGGCCCGAACTGTCAATAATATGTTCAATGACATTATTTTATCTAAATGGCCCAACTTTTCTCTTTTATTTACTGATGGATCCAAATCTCCCGACTCTCCTAACTGTGGTATAGGTATTAACGTTTACCACAATAATTCTAATGATAGAATATTTCATTCAATTTCAAATCAATTTTCAATATTTTCAGCTGAGTGCATTGCAATAATAGAATCTCTCAAATATATAATCAAAAATAATTTTGAACATTCCCTCGTTCTCTCTGACTCTCTCAGTTCCCTCCAAAAACTTAAATCCAGTCCTCTTCTTCATCCTGATGATCATTTTGTATGCCTTATTCGAGAGATGATAGCATCCATTCAAAGCTCTGGTAAATCTGTAACTCTGATTTGGATTCCTGGACATGTTGGTATCATGGGTAATGATATTGCGGATGCCTTGGCAAAACAAGGAGCGTCCAACCCTGTTGTTACCCTCGTAAACCACATTCCCTTATCTGACATTTTTTCCATCATCAAAGAAAGATCCCGCAATGTTTGGTCAGAGTATTGGCACATTGCTAGTCAATCCAAGGGAGCCCGCTATGCCTCAATACAAAGGACTATACCATCAAAACCGTGGTTTCAGCAATTCCCTCATTTTTCCAAAAAAGAAATTTCTTCACTCATTCGAATGAGGATCGGTCATTGTTCCGTTCCTTCCCATCTTTTTAAAATTCACGTCCTTGACTCCCCAGATTGTACATTCTGTGGTCTAGAAGTGGGAACTTTAGATCACATATTTTTTGGTTGTCCCTCTCTAAACAAATATCCTCTCTTCTATCAAGCCTTAACTAAAATTGCCTCCCCTCCATTCAACATTTCATCTCTTTTAAGTCTGAACTCGACTCCAATTTTCATTATAATTTTGAAATTTGCCTATTTAAATAAAATTAATATTTAAATTCAACTTTCAATACACCTTTCTCAATAATTTTAAATGATGGCCAAGAACACCCTTGAAGGGTGAAAGCCAGAAATAATGGAAAAAAAAAAAAAAAAAAAAAAAAAAGACAAATAAAACAATGCGTTGCTCTGAAGTACAAAGAAACGACATTTAAAGTTTATTTGTCGTCCTTTTTTATATTAAAAAATTACATTATTTTTATTAGTCACTCAGTCAGCCACATAGCGAGTACACAATGCTGTTCATAAATAAATGCTGTTTAAGTGTAACCAAGACAATACATAAGTGACATTTGAAAAGTGCATAAAATAAAATTCGTAATTTAAACACAAAGGGATCCTAGGCATTTCTAGGTAGGTACTTATTAGTGAGTACTTATTACTTTACATAAATAATTTATCATTTAAATTTTTTATGTTTTATTAATTATCCCTATTAATATTATAACTGCGAAAGTGTATATGTGTGTGTTTGTATAGGTATATTATGTTACTTCTTCATGCAAAAAAACTACTGAACCGATTGTGATGAAACTTGGTATGTAAAAAAAAGATAGCTGGCAGTGTTGCCAACGAGGGCGATATATCGCCATTTAGGCTACTCAGAACGAGAATCGGCGCTGAAAAAATCTAATAGGCGACTGGTCGGGCTACTTCAGAGTCAAGTTAAAAACATAATTTTCACGTAAAAACATCAATTTTAAACAATTCTCTAGCCACCCCCCCCCCCATGAATTTTTTTTTTCGGGACAAATTTTATTTTCTTGAAATTCTCTAGCCACCCCCCCCCCCTCCCACGAAAATTTTTATTTTCACGTAAAACCCACCTAACTACAAATTCGGCTACTTTAGGTACTTGTTAAAATTTATAATATGTGGTCGCTAGAGGGGCGCCGATGAGGTGCTTGCCTAGGGCGCTCTCAACAGTTAATCCGCCTCTGAGAATACTCCATATAAATATGTATTATAGGTATTTCAGCTAATGATAATATGACCACTGTACTCCCACAGATGCATTGCTTGCATACAAAACATTCCAAACTTGTTATTCGACTTCGGAAAAGCTCTTCCAAGTTCAAATTTGGATATTTTTTTTCAAAATTTTTATTATAAAAATTCTACCTAATGAAATGATATCATATCTACCATCTCTAATTTGACATTTGTCTAATATTGTTTTATTTTATTTTCTCTGTTTGCAGAATCTACGCCAGTGTTTACCATAGAACTATTTGATTGAGATATAATTAGTTTTTTTTTTATAAAAAATTGCTATTGATGCTACATTTAGAGGAGTATTTCTCCATTTAGTCATAAGAAAGAAGACCGCCGATGCCCATTCATCTCTGCGGAAGTTATATTGCAAACTGATGGCAATCACATACTTTTATATTATGTAGAACAATTATTGGCATCATCCACTTAACATATAATCCATACAAGTGAGATCTATATTGAGTTGACAGACCAGGTCTGAATAGCCAGGTACCTACTCATGAATCCCGTCAGCTGCAAAACAAACCCCAATTGAGGATGCCATAGTGGGCACTCGGGACTCTTGTGCGGTGTTCACATAAAATTATTTAGTTAAAGAAAACTGAAGTCGCCAATTTACATACGACCGTTTTGACTCCTACTCCTCATAAGGTCAAATGAAATTGATTGTTTGATGAAGAAAGAATTTCACCAGAAGTACGGAAAAATTGGATCTAATTCTGGCACACGGACACGCCCACAGCACACTTCTATCTGTCTATTTCAGTTAGAATATAATGTGAAGATGAATCCGCAATGTCAAAGTAATAAGTACTAATCTGTAAATACTAAAAATGTTATTATGGAGAGTAAAATAAATTTATAATTTCATCACACAAGAAACACACGAAGACATAATTTTGTTTATTACTGTAATTTTACACAACTATTGTCCAAACACCCACACGCACTAAAACACTGATATTTGAAACGATGTGCGACATCTAGTGAAAAGTTTATACACCAAGGATGGGTTGTTTCGGAGAATTGGACAATTCATCAAATTTCAAATTTAATTGAGCAAGTTAGTTAAGGCGATATTTATTATTAAGGCTACGTAGTAATTAATGCAAAATCATTTGTTTTTGGTTTGAAAATTTGGTCGCCTTTCTAGACATTTCTATTGCTTTAATTAAATACAGCGAGTAGAATACAGTCTGGCCTCTGAAATTTTTTTTTATTTTTTTTATTTAATATTTGTAAGTTTTTTACAATAAATATACAATTTATACATATTATAAAGTGTTATAAAGGTAAATAATAAAAGCTTTTCCTCAACATAAAGAGACGAGGCTCTTGTGTTTGGTGAGTGAATCCTAGCCTAATTATATGGAATCATGTAAGTAAGTAAATAATATATTTGCAAAACCAAAAGGGATAAGTAAGAAATAGGCAAGATTTATCAATAATACAGTTTCAAGATTTGAAGGAAATAATAATAAGAGTAAGATATGGACTTTTATAGTACTTTTAGGTAATTTTTTAATTTAATTTTAAATTCCTGAATATCTTCAATATTTTTTAGATATAATGGAAGGATGTTAAAATATGTTATACCTAGATAGAGATAGGTATTTTGTGTGTGCTTTGTATTAAGTTTTGGGATTTTGATAGTTTTTTGATATCTTGCTGATGAATTGAATTGTAAGTTATTTAACTGTATTTCTTTATAAATTTGTAGAATTGAATATTTTTTATATATATTGTCTATTGTGGGTACATTGAATATTGAAAAGAGAATCTCAGTAGAAAATTTGGATGGTTTTTTCAATATTACTTTAATTATCAATCTTTGAACTATTTTAAGTGGATTTAATATATTCTTATAAGTTCCTCCCCAGCCAATAATACCATATTGTAATATAGATTGTACAATTGCATAGTACTCTCTTTTTAGGTTTTCTAGTCTAAGAATATTTCTAATAAATATATAAATACATTTTCTAATTCTTTTGACAAGTTCAAAAATTTGTTTTTTCCATTTAAAATGTTGATCTATATATATACCAAGATATTTAATTTCAGAAGTTAGACTAAGTGTAGAACATTCTTGATTGCAATTAGTTCTGTTACATTTAAGTTGATGTATTATAATTTTTAATTCTGGTATTAATTTAAATTTGTTGATAGAGAATGGGATACATTTTGTTTTTTCAGTATTAAATGAGAGGAGGTTTTTATCGAACCAATTTTTCAGTGTATTAATATCAGTATTTGCTAAGTTATTAACATTATTCCAATCAGTACCTTCAATTATTATGACAGTGTCATCAGCATAAGATATTATTATTCCATTTAATCTTTGATTGAATATGTCATTTACATAAATGATAAACAGTAACGGTCCCAGGACTGTACCTTGAGGTATGCCGAAGTGACTTGTTTTTTGTTGACTAAGTACATCGTTGATTTTTACGACTTGAGGGCGTGTAAAAAGGTAGCTTATCCATTCTATAGCTGTACCACTTAATCCAATGTTTCTTAATTTACTTATAAGTGTGTCGTGTGATATGCTATCAAAAGCTTTTTTTAGATCTATGAAAATTCCAATGCATTTTAATGATTTATCTAATGAATTATGAACAAGACTAGTTAATTTTGCAATTGCATCCTGAGTGCTTCTACCTTCCATAAAACCGAACTGATTTTCATTAATTAATTTATTACATTTTACAAATTGGTTTATCCTTTTTTTAACTATCTTTTCTAAAATTTTTGCTATGTTCGAGATTACTGATATGGGTCGGTAATTGCTAACTTCTTCTGGGTTACCAGATTTAAATATTGGAGTAATGGTAGTTTGTTTGTAGATTGATGCAAACAGTCCGCTTTGGAAACTTACATTTATTATGTGTTTTAACGGTTAAGAAATTTGATTTTTAATATTTTTAAAATATTAACTGTTATTCCATCAAAACCCGGGGCAGAACCTCCTTGCATACCGTTTATAATTGATATTATTTTGTTCTCTGTGGTGACTTGGAATGTTGCTATATTATTGTCAGTATCAATACTACAGTCTGGAAATGTTATATTTGGGTCAGTATGAATGAGATTGGCAAGATTTTCCCCTACATTCGCAAAGAAGGTGTTATATATGTTTGCAGCTTTTGAGGGATTTTCTTTACAACATGTTTTCATGTTGTCACGAAATATAGTGGCGATGTCGTTATTCTTGTTTTTTTTCTTGTCAATTATTTCATTTATAACTGTCCACACTCTTTTACTATCATTTTCAGCCTGATTCAACTTTTGTTTATAATACTTTTGTTTTGTATTTTTTATAATATATGAAAGTTTGTTTTTATATGCTTTAAAATGATTTAGAAAATTTTTATTATTTGGTTATATATTGGTAGTAGTTAATTTGTAATGAGCTTGCTTATGTCGTACAGATACTACTAAACCATGAGTAATCCATGGTTTTATAGGTTTCAAGTTCGACACTTGGATTTGGTTACTATATTATTATTTGTCGAGTCATTTATGCATTTAGATATTTTTTCTTCAAACATTTTACAACATATATTGACATCATTACATTGTAATAATTTATTCCAATTTTCTGATTCTAATTGGTGTTTTCATGTATCCATATTAAGTACTTTTTTTGAGTAATTATTTTGTTTAAATAATGGCAAAGTTAGATTGCTTAATTTATAGTTAAAAATACATGAATAATGATCAGTGATAGTTGTATGAATGACAGCTGATTTTATATTTTGGATATCAGGAATATTTGTAAAAATGTGATCTAAGCATGAGGGGCGTTGACCTTTAACATTTCTAGTATAAGAATTTATGCACGATAAATAATTGAGTTCTGCTAACATATTAAGATATGTGTCTTTATCTTTACTAGAATAGTCGTTTGCAATATTTAAATTCATATCTCCAATAATAATAGTATTTTTATTTCTAAAATTTAACAGAATATTTTTTAATTCATCTATAAATTGAGGTATTATCGATGTATGCGTACGATAACTAGCAATAATATTATAATATTTATTTACGTCTTTAAATTCTATATGTAATTTGTTAACATTACAAACATTAATTATTTCTTTAATATTGAGAACATTATACTGGTTAGAAATAAATAATCCGATACCTGAGTTTTTGTTTATTTTCGCATGGTTTGTGTAGCCTGGAATAGTGTAATTGATTTCGCCTGCAGAGTGTGTCTTTGTTAAGACAATCAGGCCCAGGAAAAAATTTAATTCTTTTAATGTTTTAACTATTTCATCCATGTTTCGTTCTAAACTTCTAATATTTACATGAAATAGGGTAAAGTCCTTTTTCAGAACAAATTAAGTTAAAATTTTTCATAGATTGACATAAATTTTCTTCAATATACATTTTTTTATCTAATGCGTTACATAAAAAATCATTCATTTTTAAGTTTTCGATTATAGTTTAAAGAAATGAAATTTACCATATTATTCATAGTCGATGCGCTCTCTAGCTAGTTGAAGCATTTTTTGCCGATAGAGACATTTCATGCTATCAACTCTGTGTTCTGTAGAATAATTCATATTAAATCTTTTGTTTTGAACACAGCAATTGTTGCATGTTGGAGGTTGTTCTTTATTTTCACATTTAGACAGAATGTGCTCCTTTGTGCAATGAGGGCAAATGGGGGGCTTCGTCCTGGCGAGACATCTTTCGCTCATTCGCTCTACATGCCCAAACCATCTAAGCGTCCCTTTCTTAATCATACTCATTACGCTTACATCAGCCTTGCACTCTTCAGCCTTACATAAGCCTTGCTCATTTCCTCGGTCACATTTAACTATATAATACTTCGTATAATAACTACCAACATTATCTTCATTTTCTTAACGCATATTTTTATTTGTAGCTATCTTTATGTATAATCGCAATATGAATGGGTTCAAATTTTTGTTCGAGAACCACTAATATTGTCTGCAATAATTAAATATTACAATTTGAGGTTTTGAGTTGAAGTTATTCCAAATAATATTTTTTCATTTAATCAATCTGTAATCGCAAGGCGAATCAAGAATGGACTGTAAAATTATTGTGAACTTAAAGTTGACACAACGATGGTTAGAGATGGTGAACAGGGAATAAGGAAGGAATCCGACTTATCCCTTTGATGTTCGTCAACGATGTTGATGTTGGTTCACTCACAGGAGATGATTTATTGCACACGCAACTTCCACAACATCTGGGTTGGGTAAGAAACACACTGAGGGAACCGAATATGTTCACGGCACAGTATTCTACCCCAAATTGATATCAAAAAAGGCACTGATCATAAAGAGATGTTCATCACACAGGCTTCATCAATAAACTGATTTGACCGTTAGGTTTATTGTTGTAAATGTCACACAAACGTGGGTATTGTCGGATAGTGACAGGTACTTGTAGGTAATAGGATGGGAAAATTTCAAGGAGAATGTAAAAGGAAGATAGTTGCGTCAACATTTCCGCCCACCTAATTTTCGAACAAAATTAACAAACAAAAAATAGCCCCGGTACTACATATGAGATCAATCAAAATATAATAAAAATTAGAAGACGCAAGCACACCGGCTGTCTTTTGGGTACAAATAGTCACGAACTATGTTATCAACCAAAAAATACTATTATGAGACGCAAGCATATTGGCTATCCTCTGTGTTTTTATCAAAAAAAATAAAAATAATTATAAATGAAAAAAAATAAACATATAGAGCAACCTAGTACTTATGGCTCTATGATAAAAATGTTGCTGAGTATTGAAGTAAAATGAGTTATTCTATGGGCAAGGGACATAATTTAACCGCTGGACGGACAAGGGTGCCCTTATTTGTTTTGAGTGTGGCAACTCGAACAATATCATCCTTCCCCGGATGAACTGCGATAATTCGCCCTAAAGTCCATCGCATGGGAGGAAGTCGTTCGTCCTTGACTAGCACTAATTGACCAATCTTTAAATTGGGTCGGTCGTTCAACCATTTTGCACGTTGTTGTAGAGTATTAAGGTACTCTACTTTCCAACGTCGCCAAAAGTGCTGAGACATCTTTTGTATGTGTTGCCAACGACTTAATCGGTTTGACTCAGTATCGGACAGGTCATATTCGGGAAGTCCCAAAAGGAATCCTCCTATCAGAAAATGGCCGGGTGTAAGGGCATCGACATTTTCTGGATCGACTGATAAGGGGCAGAGAGGGCGTGAATTTAGAATAGCTTCGATGGTAGTAAGAAGCGTGGTAAACTCCTCAAATGTTAGGGAAGTATCACCGACAACTCTTACTAAATGATGTTTTACCGATTTGATTCCGGATTCCCACAGCCCACCAAAGTGCGGACTGGCGGGAGGATTAAATGTCCACAGAATGCCCTTTTGGGCAAGGTAGTCTGAAATTACTTCACATTGAGGTGAAGAATGAAAATATTTGAATACCCCAGTTAGGTATCGTTTTGCTCCTACAAAATTTGTACCGCAGTCACTGTAGACCTCGGAACACAAACCCCGTCGATTAGTAAGTCGCGTTAAGGATGCGATGAAAGCATCAGTGGAGAGATCTAACACGACCTCAAGGTGCAATGCCTTGGTAGCCATGCAGATAAATAGGCATAAATAAGCCTTGGTGGTTTTCGCTCCACGACGTTTATGATCCTTTAGCAGAAAAGGTCCACCAAAATCGACGCCTACACGAGAGAAGGGACGACTAGGTTGGACACGAAAGGATGGCAGATCCGCTATCATAGGTGGATGTGCGGTGGCCCTAAACTTGTGGCAAGTGACACATTTTGATAACTGAGATCGAATGACGGTACGACCGGACATAATCCAATATTTGCGTTGAATAAGAAATTGGAGAGTGCGCGGTCCGACATGAAGATATGCGCGGTGATAGTAATCAATTAACAACCTGGTCAAATTGTAGCAGTCATTTCCTGCCCGCTACAGAGTTTTAGCAACATTCTGTGGCCATCTCTAATTTACAGGGACTAACTATGGCAACTCTGGACAACCAGGGAGGGGGCTCGCGGTCGAGACGCGCACCTCGACAATTCAGTATTCAACTGGCTGGCCTTCCGGAACATCGCTTAGCAGAGAGGACACGAACCCCGCCATGAGCTGACAAAATTTACGAACGGTGATGACGCCTCAGTTTAATAATTTACCTTTGGTCATCCTTCGTTCTACATATAAATAACAGCAATGCTTACCGCATCGCTTGGCGCCCATTATTACATTCATCAGGTTAGTTTATAATAAATGTCACCATCTATATGTCGCTTTCAATGCAATTTTTAAATTACCAATCGTGCATTCAACCTTCGGTTGTTGCACACGCCTGAGTTATTTGTCACTAATTAAAAAGAGTTCTCATGTTGATTAAATGTTGTAGTAATAAATGTTGTATTGTGAGCCACCATCTAGCTATCCTAGGAATCATATCCTTTTTAACCAGCGCTGCCCTTACGGCAGTGCAATCCGTCACAACAGTAAAATGTATTCCAAACAAATAGATGCGGAACCTTTTTACAGATTCAACAACAGCTAAAGTCTCCAACTCATAGCTGTGATAGAATTCTTCTTCCTTCGAAGTCACCCGACTGAAATAAGCTACTGGTTTTATCTCACCGTCGCTCTGCTTTTGCATCAGAATTCCACCTAATCCAAGTTTACTGGCATCTGTGTGCAGTTCTGTCTCCAGTTCTCTATCATATATGGCTAGAACAGGGCGACTAACTAACTTCTCCTTTAGGGTTTCAAATGCGTGTATCTGGGACTCTTCCCATTTCCACTCGACACCCTTCTTTGTCAACTCAGTCAACGGGCGACCTATAGTAGCAAAACCTTTAATGAATTTTCTGAAATAGCTGGCCAATCCCATAAATTGCCTAATTTCATGAATATTACTAGGCTGTCTAAAGTTCTGGACTGCATCAATTTTGATATTGCCTGGTGCAATGCCTTTATCGGACACCTCGTGTCCCAGATAAGTAATTTTAGTTTGAAGGAAAGAACATTTACTCAGGTTGACTCGAAGATCAGCTTCTGCTAATAGACTCAAAACCGTTTTAAGTCTGGCTATCCCTTCGGGAACTGATCTAGATGGTATCAGTATATCATCCATGAACACCAGAATGTCATCTCCTGGTATTCTCGCTAAAGCCTTCTTAATAATGCGCATAAATGCGGAGGGCGCATTAGCTAATCCATAGCTCATTCGTAAATACTCAAACTGTCCGTCTGGTGTCACAAACGCAGTTTTCCTAATAGAATCCTCAGCCATCGGTACCTGATGATAGCCTTGAGCTAAATCTAAGCTGGTAAAATAGATTTTCCCTGCCAGTTTACATACTTGGTCATCAATATGCGGCGATGGAAATCTATCCTTAATAGTAATTGCATTAAGTGCTCGATAATCAACGCACATCCTAAAGTCTCCGTCCTTTTTCCTAACGAGAATCACAGGACTAGCATAATCTGAATCCGACTCTCGGATTATACCACTAGCCAAGAGATCATCAATCTTATCCTGCACTACCTTCCGCTCTGCAAAGGCCAGCCTATACGGCTTGTAATGGATCGGTTGGTCGGTAGTAGTTTTAATAGTCATCTCTCCCAGATTGGTGCAACCTAGGTCATTGGTGGAATTAGCAAAACAAAATTCAAACTCACGAAGCACCTGCAGTAGGTCCCGCTTCTCCGCTTCGCTAATGTCCCCCACCTGCAGATCTGATGTCTCCATTAAACAAATAAGGTTGTCACTTACTTCTCCTTGGCTGTGAGCCTGACCTGCTGGGGCTTCAGTGCTCCGTACAGCCCGAGTAATGAGCTCGCCCTTCTTCCACCTTAAGAGGGTAGCAGAGATAACGATTTTGTCGAAATTTACTAAAATAGTTAAAAAATTGGTCAACTGTGTCGCCCTCATCGTATTTTGTAGACAATTCCGCCAAAACGTTACTGAACAAGTGGTTTGATGCTAATATCCGGGCATAAACACCCGAGGTCTCCCGATCGACAACAACGAACATTCCCGATGACAAATTAAAAATAGCGTGTTTTATCTTAGCCGTTTATGTGGTAGCTGGCTTTCAATTTTTCCCTACAATGTGGGAATTTTCCCTTGAGATTCCCTAATTTGTTGATAAACATTATATGAACGGCTTTTTAAAAACTGGCGGATATCCACGATTAAAATAATTTGATTTTATAAGTAAACTATGAGCTTTTTACTGGGTTTAACCACTACTATTTATGCTTATTTTAGTTTCAAAATACATAAATTTCGAAAGAGATCTCAAAGTTTTATGTAAATCTGCATCTTCTCCATATGAAATAATTATTAGAGAGGTATTGATTTAATTAACATGTAAACTAAAATTCCCTATAAAATTGTAAGAATTTAGGAAAAAATATTTTTTCCCCAAATATTGGAAATAATTCAATGAGCACACTCCCCAACGGCCGGCTCTTCCGACTTGCGACTGATGAGGGCTGTCACAACATTGAAATATAAAACACCGTTGAGAATACTTTTATTTATTTAAAATTTTAGGTTTTTACAGTGAATAGGCTGTCATAACATTGAAATATAAAACACAGTTGAGAATACATTTATTTAATTAAAAGTTTTGGTTTTGACAGTGAGTAGGCATATAAAAAACAGTTTTTATAATTTTTTTTATGCTTCCGATTTTGTTGTCCGGGTTAAATCTTCCCCATAATCTTCCCCCCCGCCCTTGAGGTGTTTTTGCACAAAAACGGCGCTATACAAGTCATCCAAGAATTATTATCATTATTTATTATAGGAAAAACTAAACCCTTCCACTCACTTTTCCACAAATGATCAGCTAGTCAATCAACACTATGCAAGTGCATTATATAAGTAAAATAAATACAAAACAATCAAGAACAACAACACGTCAACTCACCAGAGATCAAATGGGAAAAAAAAATCACCGACTCCAGATATTTTCATATCAGAGGGTTCGGCTCGGTAAAACTTCTAACAGGGCCTATAAATCCTACTGATCCCTCAACATAAATATTTAAAAAATCTTTCGTTATCCTACATGTATTCAAAACTAAACTTCTAAATAGTATATGAACTAAAACTTCTAACAGGGCCTATAAATCCTACTGATCCCTCAACATAAATATTTAAAAAATCTTTCGTTATCCTACATGTATTCAAAATGACCGACTTTTGCATCTTTATATATAAATTTTTTGATAGATCTAATACGCCTTAATTTTTAATGAGAGAGCTAGGTATGATGCCAGTAGCCGAAATAACGAATGGTAATATTTTTATAGTCTGAGAATGCCAAATTCTTTTTATTTCGTTTTCTAAATCTGTGTATTTTCTTATTTTTTCATTAACACATTTTTGAATGTTACAGGAATTTGGAATAGCGACATCAATGATATAAGTTATTTTTATAATATTTTCATGTAAAACTATACCGGGTCTATTATGACTAATCGTTCGGTCTGTTAGTATAGTTTTATCATAATATATTTTATAAAATTCAATAATATTTTATTATTATTGTTATGCATTTTTATTAATATTATTATTGTTTTTTGTATTTCTTTGGCATTCACTATGTAACAATTTCTAGACATTTTTTGTAATAGCTAGTTAATGACACGGACGTGTCGAAACCGGTCGCTAATTTAATAAAATTTATACGTAACAAATGTACATTGTGAATAATAAAACTCGTTAAAAACAAAAAATGACTATTATAGTTTCCTATGAAATATTGATATTTTCATATAAACACTAATGATTCCACTTTTACGTTAAAACTTTTTAGGCTTATAAATAAATACACATTTAAGATTCTTCCAAAATTTGGTATGGTAACAATCACTTTAAAAATATACTAGAATAATGTCTTTCCCTTCTTGGAATAAGTGGATATTGATATTTTTTATTGTAAGTAAGGTTCTCGACTTCGATTGCAGAGGTTGCGGGTTCAAATCCCGGCATGTGCGAATAATTTTTTTTGGGAAATCAAATAATTGATGTCAGGTTTGTGTTGTTTGCTTTATCTGGTGTTTCTGATGGGGGAAAATTAATTTAAGGGATATTTACAGATTGGAATATTCCAAATAATAGAACTTTTGTGCTATTTTTTTTCGCCTAGATCGTGATAGTGAAAAAGTTTGGCAGTAAAATGATTTACGAATTTTTTACAATATTTATGTATTTTTATAACGTCCCGATAAACCATTTTTTGGCAGATTGACTAACGGGTTCAAACAGTTATATATAATCTTTTACAAAAAAAAATTATATATATGTACATATATTATATTATATAATTATATTTTATTTTCATTTGTTCAATTCACGAAGAGCTATAATAGCCAAATTAAATAATCAAATTATTATTATAATTAAACACCTATTTGCACAGCCCTATAACACTAGGCACATGAAATACGATACGTCTGCCCGTCTATACTGCTGGAAGCAATTATAATACTGCTGTCTCGTTCGTACATATCCACAGCGGGCGCAAGCAAATGAGATGAGTTGACAATAATTAAGACCTGCTACATAAGAAGTTGATCCGCATGACTACATATCCAAAGCTAAGAAAGAAATTGCTGAAATGACCGCATTATTCGATGAATCAAGAATCACAAAAGAAACAAAAATAGAAATCTCGAAAAAAATGAGCTCTATTATGGAAAATATTTCGCATATGGCGATAGACCTAGCAAAACTGAAAGAAAAAAATACAATGCTGAAGGAAATGCTAAAAACTAAAAATGAAAGAGTAACGTACGCGTCAGCAGTAAAAACCAACTATCACCAAGAAGAGATTGAAGAAAAAAACTTTCCAATTATAATAACTTCATTAAATACGAACCAAAATCAAGACCAACTTAAGGAAACAATACAAAAAAAAATTAAAATATCTGCTCTGGGCATCGGAGTAAACAGCATGAAAAAAATAACTAACAACAGATTAATTATAACTTGCCCTAAAAAAGAAGATGCAACCAAACTGAAAAATGAAATAAACAAAATATCAAAAAAAGACATTACGGCAGAAGAAATACAAAGAAAAAAACCGTGTGTAATATTCAAAGGAATACAAACAAATTACACAAAAGAAGAATTTTTAACAGACTTAAGACTCCAAAATGATGACATTAAAATAATGACAGATCAAAATCCTGATATATTTCAGGTGAAAGCTATCACCGACAACAAAAGAAATAAGTCCCACAATATAATTGTCGAAACAAATGGAAACATGAGAGATTACCTTATGTGGTGATATGCAAGTACTGCAAAAGCAGTGGCAGCAAACGCAACCGTTCTGCGATGTGAAAGACAATTGACATTCAATTAGAACGCCAGTTAGAATACAAGCTATTTCGGCAAGATGTCAAATATTAAACTCGGAGATTTATTAAGGTGTTTTAATGGCGAGGGCGATGTTATTCAGTGGATAACAAAAGTCGAGTTGGTTTTAAAAATTAAAGAAGTAAAAGATGTGTGCGCGATCATCCCGATGTTTCTGGAGGGACCTGCATTTGCTGTCTACAATGAGCTGAGTGCAGAGGATAAGGGCAATGGTGACGCCATCAAAAATGCGTTGATTTGTGCCTTCGCAACAAACCCGTTTCTGGCCTATGAGGAGTTCGTGAGGCGCACATGGCGTGATGAGCCGGTCGACGTCTATATGACGGACCTGAGGAGGTTGGCAAGGCTAGCGGGTGTGACGTCGGATTCTCTCCTCATGAAAGCTTTCATAGTGGGTCTGCCTTCAGTGGTATCACGTGAATTGCGCGCGCAGCCAAAAGTAGAGACAATGCCGCTGTCAACAATCGTGGAGCGTGCAAGAGCTCTTATGGCAGAGCTCGTGGATCAGCCTGTCGTGGCGGTGGCTCAGGGCCAACAGAAATTTGTCGCAATATCTCCAAATGCAAGACGGCGTTGTTTTAAATGTGGTGGGCCACATTTGGTCAAATTCTGTTGTGAGCAGCTGAAAAGTGTCTGTTGGAACTGCGGAAAAGATGGTCACTTGGCCAGGCACTGTGAGAAGGGAAACGGAAGCAGGAGAACTGGTGCGCCGGCAGCTCTTCTGAATCAGGACTAAAGGCGCTACCAATAATCCAAGTTGCAGTCAATGGAAAGCAGGTGCGTGCACTCGTTGACTCAGGGTGTTCTCGTACAGTAGTGATGAGTGGGCTGTGTAGTGTACAAGGTCCTGGTTGTGATGTGATTGCTGTTGATGGCAGTCGTGTACTTTGTGAGGGGCGAGGTGTCGCCAAGATAGTAGTGCAAGGTGTGTCGCTACTGGTAGACTGTGTGGTGGTGAAAAAACTATTAAGTGCAGTCGATGTTATACTGGGCATGGACGTTATCGAAGAACTGGGTGGTGTTACGATAATGCGCGATAGGGTAGAGTTCGTAAGAAGCAGACTAGACGAGTACAGTGCGAATTGTGTCGAGTCTGGTGAAACCTCGGCAGACAGAATATCTGTTGAGAACAAGGACTTTAAAGCTACATTCAACGGAAGAAACTGGTGCGTGAGTTGGGTGTGGAGAGGTTCTCCTGCTGAATTAGAAAACACTGTAGAGTGCTATAGAAGCACTAAGTTACCAGAAGCGGAGGCAGCTTTTGAAGAAGAGATTCAAAGGTGGATCTCCGAGGGCTGGCTCAGGCCATGGAAGGGAAGCTCCGGTGGTATCCTTCCTTTAATGGCTGTGATCCAAAAGAACAAGGGAAAAGTACGTCCTGTCTTGGATTATCGTGAACTCAACGAGAGTGTTCAGTGCCATACTGGTGAGGATGTAGCAGTGTGTGATGAGACACTTCGGAAGTGGAGGAAGCTACGTGAACCTCTAAAGTTGCTTGATCTCCAATCAGCATATTTACAAGTGCACATTGAGGAAAAACTTTGGAAGTACCAACTCATTAAGTATAAAGGCAAAACATACTGCTTGACAAGATTAGGTTTTGGGTTAAAGTGTGGTCCCAAAATCATGACACGGATTGTAAACGAGGTGCTCTCGCTTGACGAAAGGGTGCGACGGGGCACAGATAGCTACATCGATGACATTATAGTGAATGAAAACATAATATCAGCTGAAGAGGTTGCGGCACACTTGCATACTTACGGTCTCGTAACTAAGCCTCCCGAGAAGCTGGAGGGCGCAAGAGTGCTCGGATTGCGTATTGAACGTGATAAGGTCGGACGTCTTATCTTCAGAAGAGGCAATGACATTCCCATAATGCAAGAAGGATCGCACCTGAGTAGAAGGGAATTATTTTCGATCTGTGGCAAGCTGACTGGGCACTATCCTGTGTGTGGATGGTTAAGGACAGCCTGCAGCTTCATGAAGAGAGAGTGTCAAGGCCAGGCATGGGATGATTACGTTGGCGACAGGGCCCAACAAATGGCTGAAGAGCTTCTGGTGAGAGTGAGAATTGACGATCCTGTAAAAGGGGAGTGGCTAGTGCCTGAATCATTAGGTGATGCCAGAGTTTATTGTGATGCAAGTAATCTGGCCCTTGGAGTTACCTTGGAAATTGAGGGAAGAACTGTTGAAGACGCCGCATGGCTGCGTAAGACAACCGATGTAGCGCATATTAACATAGCGGAGCTAGATGCTGTCTTGAAGGGATTAAACTTAGCTCTCAAGTGGAATCTTCAAGTTGTGGAAATAATTACAGATTCGGCAACGGTTTTGTGCTGGGTGAGATCTACACTTACCGGGAGTAGTCGTGTAAAAGTTTCTGGCATGTCAGAGATGCTCGTCAAGCGGCGTCTGGGATTGGTGAAGGAGATCGTAGAAGAATTTGATCTCACATTGTCGATCACCCTTGTAGAGTCTTGTAAAAATAAAGCCGATGTACTTACTAGGGTCTGCAAGGCCTGGGTAAAGAGTAGCCATGACAGGAAACGTCATGAAAGAGACTTACAATCTTCAGAGTATGAAGAGAGGTTGGAGATACTTGAAAAAGAAACTGGAGAGCAAACATGTGCTTTAAGCGTAGAAGCTTTACATGCTCAGCATCATTTTGGAGTAGAGCGAACGCTTCATCTTGCCCGGCTGGTTGATCCCGAGGTGAGAAGAGAGGACGTCGATAGATGCGTACGTAACTGCATACAATGCAGGACAATTGACCCACCACCGTCAACCCATGAAGCGGGTAACCTCAATGTTGCAACAAATTGGAGTCGCTTGGCAGTTGATGTCACTCATTTCGGTAGGAAATGTTTCTTCACACTCATCGATTGCGGGCCAAGTAGATTTGCCGTGTGGCGGGAAATCGAATCAGAGAACGCAGTTTCGATTGTCAAAAATCTGGAAGAAGTGTTTCGGGAAAGAGGCCCGCCCAGTGAAGTTCTCATGGACAATAGTACTGCGTTTCGTTCCTATAGTGTTGCAGATATGTGTAAGAGATGGAATGTACGTCAAAGATTTCGCGCGGCATACCGTCCAGCAGGAAATGGTATAGTTGAACGACATCATCGAACAATAAAGAGAACTGCAGCCAGAAGTGGAAGCGATCCTCTGCAGGCAGTATTTTGGTATAATTTGGCTGCGAAGAGTCAGAAGGATGAGGGTGTTGCGCCTTCTAGCTCGGTTCACACTTATTCATGGAGGCACCCTTCTGCGCAAGTGAATATAGAAGAGGAAGTATCGACTGAGTTTGAAGTGGGCGATGTCGTTGCGGTCAAACCAGTAGACAAAAGATGCACATCACGCTGGAGGCAAGGAAGGGTGACAGGACTTAATTCAGTCAACAATATTATAGTCGATGGTGTACCAAGACATGTGCTTGACCTGCGAAAGATGCCTGACAGAGAACGAACTGAGTCTGAAGAGAGATGCGAGGAATTGGCCGCAAGTCCCACCGTAAATTTTCTCGATGTGTTTGAAGAGGAAAGTGAAGAAGAAGGAGAGACCAGTACAGAAGGACGACCCACTAGGGTGCGAAGGCCTCCGGGCTGGTTAAGTCAATTTGTACAGTGATGACGACATCAGGAGGGCGTGTGGTGAAATGCAAGTACTGCAAAAGCAGTGGCAGCAAACGCAACCGTTCTGCGATGTGAAAGACAATTGACATTCAATTAGAACGCCAGTTAGAATACAAGCTATTTCGGCAAGATGTCAAATATTAAACTCGGAGATTTATTAAGGTGTTTTAATGGCGAGGGCGATGTTATTCAGTGGATAACAAAAGTCGAGTTGGTTTTATAAGAAAAAAACGTGTCAACTTAGGATTCTTGAGGATATATGTTGAAGACTGCTACCCTTTAACGCAATGCTACCATTGTCTAAGATTTGGCCATACTGCACATAAATGCCTAGATAAAATAAAGGATCCAAGATGTATGCACTGCGCCGGGGACCACCAATACCGGGAATGCAAATCTCTGGACTGCCCTCCCAAATGTGCCAACTGCTGGGATTCTAATCAAAAGAAACAAAAAAATTTCCCTACGGATCACCTACCAAATAGTATAGCATGTAAGTTTAGAAATTATATGTTAAAAGTTGCCAAACAAAAAATTGATTACAATGCAGAATAAATTAACTATGTTAATTAAAATCAATAATTTAAATATTCAGCCTGACGGCATAGTGTTAAACAAGCCATTTACAAATCATGAGTCACTGCCGATTGCTTATCAACGGCGGCACTCTTATTTTAAATATATTCAGACGACAATAAACAAAAATAATAATAGAGGTGTTGCAGTACTCATTCTGACGAAATTCATTATTGTTAATATTTTAGATTACCCAATAATTCTTACAAACTGCATTAAAATTGAAATAAATATAAAAATGACATATGTAAACCTACCTTTCAATCATTACTCAAATAAATACTTAGGTATAGTAACCAGAGAGGTTGTAATAAATTATCATATTAATAGGACAGAATTTGAACTAATTATTTTATAAAACATTGCTTTAAGTAATTATCTAGAAGAAGATAATGAAGTAGATTTTTTAAGAACTAACGATCTACAACAGTGGATAAATATTAAAAAAAGTGATGTAGGGGAATTAATTTGTATTCATGTAAATATCAGATCATTATGTAAGAATTGGGATGTTTTACATGTTTATTTAAGAAATTGTTGGGAGCGTATAGATATTTTAATGATTAGCGAAACAAATATACAAGCTGACCAAATTAATATGTATGAGATTCCGGGCTATTCAAATTACAACTATTGTCGTAATAATAAATCAGGTGGGGGCATATCGCTATATATAAGAAACAGTATGGTATTTAAACAATCACCACTAGAATCAAATTATTTTGAAAATGTTTTTGGTATAATTACTCTTCCAAATAAACAAAGTTTGAGTATATTAGCGATATATCGACCACCGAATCTTAACAAACTATCTTTTATCAGGGAAATTGAATCTATTCTGACGGATTTCATAGGTCTTCGAGACAATGTTTTGTTCTTTGGGGACACTAATATAAACTTGATGAATTTTAATGATCCTGTAGTAAACTCATATGAAAATATTCTTGCAAGCAATTATTTGATCAAATGCATAGACGGTGTGACGCGTGAAGCAATTGTTAGCGGGCGCATAACACAATCATGCATAGATCATATATACGTTAGGTACAGTAACGGGCTTAAAAAAGTGGACTCGCTATCAGCGTGTGTATGCGAGATTTCCATAGCAGATCACTATATGACAGCCGTTAGTATTAAATATGATGTGCAAAAAGAACCATTAAAAAACATGAAAAAGATAACAATTTTGTCCCAAAAACATATTGATAATCACATCCGAGAAATACATTGGAATTCTTTACTTAATGAACAAGAAAGTACCTTTTTGTATCATCAAATTAAAAATAATTTCATTAATTTATATGAAAAAAGCACTGTGTCATTTTTTGAAAAACCAACCAAAAGACCACATGCGATCAAAAAATGGATAACTACAGAGATTTTAGAGTTAATAAAAAAAAGGGATTTATTGTTTCGAAGATGGAAAAATTCTCCTTGTAATAAAACTTATGAAAATGAATACAGGTACATGCGAAATAATGTCAACAAATTAATTACTAAAAGAAAAAATTGTTATTTTAAAGATAAATTCAAACGTAGTTTCAATAATACTAAGCAAACATGGGATGAAATAAATAAATTGTTGGGAAGAAAAACTAAAAGTAATTGTGATGAAGTCATCTCACGATATGTGTTAAAGGAACAAACGGTGGAAAGTGTAACAAACCAATATGTAAATTATTTCTCAGATAGTATAAGCCAAATGTTGCACAGATGTGATTTTAAGGCATCCAATGTTAATCAAATAGAATTACCTCACAGTATGTATTTACCAAAGGCAACTCTCACTGAGATAAAAAATATTGTTAAGAAAATGAAAAATTCAAAATCCTTGGGAATGGACAACATAAGAATGTACGACATAAAAAGACATATAGATATTTTAGGACCTATTATAACGCACTTAGTTAATAGACTTATTATAGAAGCTGAATTGCCAAATGATCTTAAATGCGCTATTATTAGACCTATATACAAAGGAGGAAAGCACTCAGAAATAGGAAACTATCGACCTATCAGTATAATGCCTGCACTTGAAAAAATTTTTGAAAAATATATTTCCTTAAAATTAAATAAATACTTAGAAAAATTTGACATTATAGACCAAAAACAATATGGCTTTCAAAAGAAAAAAAGCACAGAGCATTTATTACAGGATTTTTCAAATTATATTAATAGTGAATTAAACCATAAAAGACATGTTTTAGTACTATTTATAGATAACTCCAAAGCGTTTGATACAATTGACCCACAAAAATTATTAAAAATCTTAGAAGCAATTGGAATTAGAGGTAACCTACTTAATTTGTTTAAAAATTATTTATCTAATAGACATATATGTGTAAAAATATTAGAAAAAATGAGTGGGAGGAAAAAAATCTGTGCTGGAGTCCCGCAGGGGTCGATTTTGGGTCCAACCCTTTATATTATATTTGTATCAATAATGAAAAAATTATTTAAATATGTAAGACACTTTGTATATGCTGACGACACTGCTCTTGTCATATCTGATGAACAATTATCCATTGCGATTAAATATATGCAACATGACTTTACGTCCCTGATAAAATGGTCACATGACGCAGGTCTAATCATTAATACCAAGAAAACTAAATTGATGCACATACGGTCTCCACATGCTTCATTTCAGATCATGCCTAAAATAATTTCACATAACTTTATATGTATTCATCAAAACATTTTACAGCCATGTATGTGTGAAAGTATTGAACTGGTAAATGAATACGTTTATTTGGGGGTGACTGTTGATTATCATTTCAAATGGGATACACAAATAAACAAAACTTGCAAGCGGCTGAGAGCGATAGTGGGTAGGATATACAAACTGAAATGTTTCGTTCCGGTGAATATTTTAAAAATTATTTACCTATCACTCGCAGAATCAACTTTACGGTATGGTTTAACTACTTGGGGTCACTCTTGTAAAACTAATTTAAACCACCTGCAATCAGTACAAAATTCTATGGTGAAGTTATTAGCCCAAAAACATATTTTTTCACAGAGACGAAACATATCATTGTTGTATCGGAATTTAACAATATTACCGGTGCAGGCCTTATTATGGTACAAAATATTGATTCAACATATATCTGAGTCTGATTATAAAAGAAAAGTGGAACATGAATATAATACGAGGTTTACGAAGAATGAAGGAATGCTTGTTCCAAAATATAATAATAAATACGGACGGCGAACCCTGGAATTTAACGTGCCAAAAATGCTTAACATGTTACCCATTAATATAAAAAATTGCGATTCCACAAATAGATTAAGATATATACTGAAACAATGGTTACTAAATAGAGATAGTTTATATTAATTTATGTGTGTTAATTGTATAGTTATAGTAATAATATTATGTGTGTATGTATGTAATTGATCATTAACATCCTGTTGACAAACTGCTTTATTGAAGTTTAACGGGATTGTAACTTGAATACCAATAAAAAAAATAAAAAAAAAAAAAAATAAATGTCTTATATTAATCAATCAAAATAACAAAAGTACATAGTTCTTTTTTATTTTCTTTCAACATTATCTCAGTGTACTTCTAATAACAACTGTATCATTTCAGCGATAATATTTCTAAGTACTCACATTCTTATTTTGTCCTTAATACTTAAAATAATTTTTCCCTTCTGTGTACCACTGCATACTTATAATACAATGTATCACTTTAATGTTAAAGCCTATTATGGCGTTTATATTAATAAATAAATAGTTTCTTTTATTTATCATTTCAGGCTAGGAGCAGTATTATATATTGAATCATCGTATATAATGTGTGTGTGTGTGTGTGTGTGTGTGTGTGTGTGTGTGTGTGTGTGTGTGTGTGTGTGTGTGTGTGTGTGTGTGTGTGTGTGTGTGTGAGTTTGTATGCACCTTTATTCGAGGACCTTCACAGGCCTTTAGACCCAGAATCCGAGGACTCACACGAATCCGAGGACGTCCTCGGATTCAAAATGCGAAAAACTGAATATGTACCTATAATCTATGCGTTCTGATTGGTCAACTGTCGAAATTTCGGGCCGATCGGAGAGAGTCCTCATTTTTGTGGCGAAAAATATCGTGTATAATTTGGCTAGTGTTTCATTAGTACGGATGTGTGACCACCAGGGCGGCGCCGCTAATGCTGGAAATCACACACAGACCCTAAACCGAGGACTCTCTCAAAGTCCTCGGTTTCGTGTTAAAAGGTGCCGATTGCCGGAATGTGAACACCAGGAGGCGCTGCAAGCTCGAGTGTCAAGAAATCTCACCTACGCCCTAAATCGAGGACCCGTCGTTAGAAATTCCACGTGCATGTGTATATAATAAGTATTGCACTATTAAGATTGTGCCGACAAGGAATTCAGTTTTTGACTTTTGAAACAAAATTCAATATTGCGTTTAGTTCGTATTGTGAACTATGTTCTGTAATACTGTTTAATTCGATGTACGGTATTGTAATCCTTAATAAGTAATTAGGACACCTGATCAAGTATTTGATTAATCCGCGTCATATATTCTTCTTTCAATCCATTCTTCGTTAATCCGCTCTATGACCCTATTACCTACACCTCACAAAAACGCCTCTGTCTGAATTAAGGACAAGGGAAGAATATCGCCACCTGGATGGGTGATGTTATCAAGCGGGTTAAGGAGGAGCTGTAGGAAGGGTTTTATTAATGCGGATCTTGAAGAGTCGGAAAAAATTACCAAACGCAGAGTAACATTATCATCAAATAAAACATACAAAATCGTTAAAAAAAATTTATGGTTTTTTAGGTAGTCTGACAAAAAAATTAAGACAACAAAGTCGTTTATAACTAAAATTATTGAACCAATATAATAATGATTTAAAACAAATATATGCCAAGAATATTCTTATACATCATTTTAAACACAGAAAATCTCCCAATGAAACTCGGATACATGACACAAGAGCCTCAAAAAGGATATACGAGATGTTCCAAAATTCAAGACAAGTTTTGGCCAAAGAAACCACATATATCTGGCAACCAAACTCTACAACATCCTTCATCCAAGTTTGAAAAAGATAGAAAAGATATATAAGTTTAAGGAAAAAATCAAAACATGAGTAGAAATTAATACAGACATACCTACTATAGAATGTATTAAAAAAATAAACCTACCAGTCCGCCTCAGCACAGGACCACCTAGTGAGGAGGACTAAGAACAAACAGATGAAACATTTATATTTATATACACTATCATATCTTGTAATTCTCATCAAACCTGTAATTAAATAGTCACTAATAAAAAAAAATTAAAAATTAAAAAATTTATTAAATGAAGACAATGTAAGCGAAACTCAATCAAAAATCTGGAAACAGAAAAAAACAGAAAAAAGATATTGGCACCTCTAGGACTTGAACCCAGGACCTCTCGCTCTTCCGGGCGAACGCGCTAACCACTGCGCCAAGGTGTCGATATCAAATTCGTCGTTGTTTGTCGGGCTCGAGTCCTAGAGGTGCCAATATCTTTTTCTGATTTTTCTGTTTCCAGATTTTCGATTGAGTTTCGCTTACATTGTCTTCATTTAATTAAATGTTACAATTTGAGGTTTTACTTATAAAGTTAAAATAAAAATTATAATTCTTTCCTTCCAGTCATGATTCTTTATATTTTATTTCTTGGCGTTCTTTTGTATGATGTTGTGCACAAAAAATTTAATGTTTTTCCATGTTCTCTGTCTTAAATCTGGTTCATTGGTCAAACATTCTTCGCACTCTTTTTTGTTTGGAATTTTTTGTCTTATCCAGAAGACAGCCATTTGCCTTGATACGGCATCCTTCTCAGCAGAAGTCCACATTTTCCTTCTTCCAAGCAGGCGCGGCCGGTGTAAAATCGAAAACGCAATAAAAAGAGCTTATTAAGCGCTTTATAATATAATACAATAATATCGCACGTAATACCCGTTGACTAATGGTTGCATTTTGCGAGAGACATATTATGGTTTCTTGTTCAAACCCTAAGTAAGAATACTATTTCGCTGGAGACCTGTTTCAGAATAGTTCGGAAGTTTTCGGTACTTTCCGTATTATGAACGCCGATTACTAGCCGATCTGCTGTTGCACCGGGCGGCGTATTTCCTTTTACGTGTTCAATAGGAGGCATCATTGCCTCGAAACCCGCACGGGTTTGTAACGCTATTCTCCTTCCAAACCCGTGTTCAATATGAGGCACGCGTCCTCCTACTGAACACGGGTTTGTAACGCCATTTCTCTTTACAAATCCGTGTTCAGTACGAGGCATGCGTTGTCCTACTAAATACAACATCATAGTCGCCGCCTTGGACGCTGAAACATTACAATGCGTTAGCGACATAGTGATTTACCCGCCAGTGAAGGACAAATATTGCCTACTCAAGACATCGCTGATAGACAGACTTCAAGACTCCGAAGAGAAGCGTCTAACACGATTATTAACGGGATTACAATTAGAAGACCGCAAACCAACAGGACTTCTACGACACATGCTCGAGTTAGCTGGACCAACACTAGCGGAGAGCGCTATCGTAAAAACATTATGGCTCCAACGTCTTCCGCAGCAAGTACAAGCTATACTTTCAGCACTTCCGGACAATAACCTAAACCAACTAGCACTAGCTGCCGATAAGATAGTTGATGTGTATCAGACAACCGAATGTGGCGCAGTTGACCACGCCACCAAACCCGGAACTTCAAGATCCGAACATAATGATACATCATTGCAAGACATTAAAGAGCAGGTCGCAGCCCTTACCCGAGAGATAAAGCTTTTGAAGATGTCGCAGGTCCATAATCGTGACCGCCCATCTACCTATAGCGAGCACAGAAGCCAGAGCCCACGTCGACAGAGTAATCATCAGAATCCCGCCAGAAGACCACGTTCCAGGTCCAGCGGTAGATCACCCAACAGAGCACCGAATGGGTACTGCAGATTACATGCCAAGTTTGGTGAAAATGCCTACCGATGCCAACAACCGTGCACCTTCCGCTCGAAGAGGTCGGGAAACGACGGAGGAATTCCACAATTAGAGACATGCGAAATTCCTACTCAAACTCGTCGTCTCTTCCTTTATGACCAAGTAACAAGCCAGAAGTTTTTAGTAGACACAGGCGCAGATATTTCTGTGATCCCGAAGACTTCAAAAATAGCGAAGAATTATATAACTTCCGACAAGTGCCCCACAACTTTATACGGAGCTAATGGGAATTCCATCCGAACCTATGGCACAAGGACGATTGAACTTAAGTTCGGCCTACGGAGAACAATGAAATGGCGTTTCATAGTGGCTGACGTGAATAGAGCCATACTTGGTGCTGATTTTCTCCATCATTTTAACTTGTCAGTCAACCTAAAAAAGGGTACACTTACAGACCAGTCTACAGGCTTACGGATTCGAGGCGCAACATCCAATGGACCCTCATCCGGTATCTCCAGTATTTCCTCATCACAAAAATACAGAGAGATTTTAAGTAAATATTTTTATTTTATTTATTTATTTAATACATGTTACATTGTTTCGAAATTTACATAAAGTAGATATAATGAATCACCATACTAGGCGGCTGCCTGTTTCATGGTGACCAATTGAGTGTAATTACTTTGTATGAAATATGAAATCTAGTGTAAACATATGAAATAAGTAACTATAGATGAAGCTAAAATTTTGGAAAAATTGTAATAAAAAGTAGAAGATAGAAGTTAGAAAGGAGAAATAAGTAAATTAGCATTAGATTGTAAAAATGTACATAATTATATATATAATTTTTAATATGTGTGCATGCAAGCACACATGTGTATATAGCAGCAGACATACCTATATACATATAACAACACATGTATACATACACCCATATGACGCATCCTCACGCATATAAACAATATATACACCTCTATCTGAGTACTTGGAATAGGCTACTAACACTATAACAATCGCACATCAAAAAATTCCCGAGCGCTTTCCTGAAACTGTCGTATTTGGCTATTGATTTTATTTCTAACGTTAAATTATTGAATATTTTTGGAGCAAGAAAGTTAAATTGTCTTTGTGCCATTGAGGTTTTTATTGGGGGAATAGTATAATTGGATTTGTTGGAATATCTTGTATTATGGGTCGATTCAAAAATATTTTTTTTCGTATGTTTGAATTTATAGTAGGAGGATATGTTTTTGACGTATAAGGATTTTATGTTGAGTACTTTGAAGTCGTTAAATAAGTCCTTCGTGGGGTGAATATAGTGTACTTTGTAAATAGTCCGCATTATCAATTTTTGAGCTTTAATTAATGGATCTAATATCGTGTTAGAGCATCCTCCCCAGACTACTATACCGTAAGATATAATTGATTGGCATAAAGAAAAGTATACCGTTTTTAGTGTATTTTTATTTAGAATATTTCGTAATGACCTGAAGATATATGCCAGTTTCCGTATACGGTTTGTAACATTTATTACGTGATCTTCCCACCGTAGTTTATTGTCAATTATTACACCCAAATATTTAATGGAATCTACTCGTTCTAGTGGATTGCACAGACAACTAGAGTTATCTGTACAAGAATGTATTTTTAGTGTACGATTGATTGAAGGCTGACTCGGAATATTAAGACTAAACGTTATATATTTCGTTTTAGTTATGTTTAGGGTGAGTAGATTATCATCCAACCACTGTTTAATAATTTGCAATGTTAGATCCGCTCTATGGAATGTTTCTTCCCATGTCTTACTTTTTAGTACTAGGGCAGTGTCATCGGCGAAAGTGATTATATTGCCATCAATAATAGATAGTTTACATAAGTCATTGATATAAATGAGAAAAAGTGTGGGACCGAGTACACTGCCCTGTGGCACACCAAAGTTAATGCTAGTTGAGTGGGATGGTTTATGCGATGGTAGCTTAACACATTGCTTTCTGTCTGTGAGGTACGATTTGAACCAATCAAATGCCTTATTCTTTATTCCGATTTTTTTGAGCTTGGCTAGAAGGATTGGATGAGATACTGTATCAAATGCCTTAGCTAAATCCAGAAATACTGCCAAACATTTATCACCTTTGTCTAAGGCTTGTGTTATATGTGATGTTAGTTCTAAAATAGCTGAATCTGTATTTAGTCCTTCTCTAAAGCCATACTGGTTTGACGAGAGTATGTTATATTTTGTAAGATGGTCGATAAGTCTTTTTTTTACTATTTTTTCAATAATTTTTGATAGTGATGATAATATAGAAATTGGTCTGTAGTTTGTTATGTCAGTAGGATTTCCGGACTTAAAAATTGGTTGAACTAGGGCAAGTTTGAGTTTGTTTGGGAATTCACCTTTAGTGAGACTGAGGTTAATGATATGTACTAATGGATGGATTATAAAGGGTTCAACTGTTTTTAGTATAGTTGAGGAAATTTTGTCATGATTGCACGAATGAGAGGGCTTTAACTGTCTAATAGTTTGAGAAATTTCATCGTAGTTGGTCGGGTTTAAGGTGAGTATATTTTCTGTTTCACTGGCACATTGATTGATAATGTCGGCAAGGGCATTTTCATCGGTTGATGTCTTATTTAAAATCTTTGATGCTAGATTTTTACCGATATTGCAAAAGTATTCATTTATGTGATTGGTCACAGTGTCTGGATGGTCATTTAGGGAGGTGTCTTGGCCGTTGATGTTTAATTTATTGATTGGTTGTACTGGGTGGTCAGTGTTAGATATTTCTTTGACGATATTCCAAATTTGTTTGTTATTATTACCGACTCTGGACAGTTTTTCTTTGTAGTAGTTTTCTTTTGTGGTTTTAATGATATTATTACATATATTTCTGTACTTTTTATAAAATATTTGGGCTTGAATGTCTGGATTATTGAGTAAGTTTTTGTGAAGCTTGTCCCGTTTTTTAATACAAAAAATTAGGCCATCTGTTATCCATGGTTTCAGTTTTTTATTTTTTGAATTATTCACATGGGATTCTTCAGTGACATCCTCAATATGTTGCAAGAGAGTTTCAGAGAAGGTATTAAAAGCAATGTCTACGTCTGTGGAGTTTAGAGTGGAGAGCCAATTTTCTAAAATAATTTTAGAAGTTAGTTTCTCGAGATTAATGTGTTTCTTTTTTATATTACTACGTGACGTTTCGGTAGTGGGTTTATTATGCATAAAACCAATTGCTATTGAGAAATGGTCCGTTATGGTTGATTGATATATAATTCCCTTTGCATTTTTTTTTGATCGTAGAAATATGTGATCAATACATGAGTTACTAGTATCAGTTACTCTAGTAGGAGCATTAATATAAGAAATAAGCCCGTGTTGAGTCATGAGATTTTTATAGTCGAGTGTTTGTGATGCTTTTGGTTTAAGTAAATCTATGTTAATGTCACCGATCACCATTAGCTCTTCATTTGGTGTACAGTTAAATAAGGCCAAGTCTAAGGATTTAAGGAAGGATGAAATATTTTGGTGTTTAGGTGACCTGTATAGTGCAAGAATTGTGGTTTGGATGGTTTTTATTTTAAGGCAGTTGGCATTATCAATGAATAATTCAGAGATAATCGGGTCCAGCTCAGATTTTACATAGACAATTACTCCATCTGACTGTGTCTTATTATTTTGTGTATTGAAAACTGTAAATCCTGTAATGTTTTTGTGAGTGTAATTTGATTTGATCCAACATTCAGTTAAAATAATTATGTCAAAAATATTATTCAAATCGGCAAGTGTTACAAGTAGGTCGTTATAGTTCTTATCAATGCTTCGAATGTTTGTTGAGAATATTTTTAATCGTTTATAGGGTTTTAGAATATTTATGCACTTTGAGGCATCATTGGTTTCAGTAGAAATCACGTTACCGTGGTTTTCTATTTGTAGATTAATATCAATCATTTCGTTTGACTAGTACCACCTAATTGTATCACGAGCATGTATGAAGAGTATGAGAAAGTGTGATAAATAGATAAGAACAAGGTTAGTGAACAAAGATGTAATTAGAACAGAGTTAGAGCATTTCCAGTAACTTTCTTTCCAAGATAATAGTATTGAGGTAAATGTATTAAGTGTTGTCAAGAAACAACCGCAAATATTAATACTGGTGAGAAATATTCGTGTTAATAAAAGTGGTATTATTTGTTTATATGGTGAGAATATCGAAAAATAGGGTAAAGCATTAGAATTTGTGACAGTAGTTATGTCAAAACTAGAGGAATCTGTTAAGGAAGGTATGAACACATTATTTTGGGTAAATACATTATTGATGGTGGTGTAAATCATATAAAAACATGTGAGTAGGACAATACGTATGGAATGATCTACTGTTTTCTTATAGAATATTAAAGAGGCTTTACTTTTTACCAAAATTAATAAACTATGGTAAGAGTAATTACAAGATAGATTAGCAATTTTTGCAATAGTTATGCTGTTACGAGAAAGTACGAATATGTTAATTTGAATGGTTAATAAATGGAAAATAGTTGTATGGATCATACAAAAACATGCTAGGAGAAAAATATTTACAGAAAGATCTATTTTTTTCTTAAATAATGTTAAAAAATGATGTGTTTGGATGATAAGAAGTAAAATATGGTAAAAATGTTTAACAACAATATTAGCAGTTATTATAAAAATTATGTTCGTACAAGAGAAATCTACTAAAGAAGGTAAGAATACATTATTTTGAGAATTTAAATTGTTAAGAGTGATACGAGACAAATAGAAACTTGCAAGGAAAATAATATTTACGGAATGAACAAATTTTTGCTTAAAGGGTACTGAAAAAACTCGAGTTTCAAACAAAAGAGATAAAATATAGTAAGAATAGTAAGTAGCAAGATTAGTAATTATTACAATAATCGTTCTGTTATAAGATAAAAATACTAAAGACAGTAAAAAGGCATTATTTTGGGTATATACTTTGTTACTAGAGATCCGGCACATATAAAAACTTACGAAAAAAAAGATGTCAGCCGAATGATTATTATTATTATGCAGCACAGTAAAGAATGAAATACCTTTTATCAACCGTCACAGTGATTGACGTTTTTGTCGATCGAGATCAAGGAGATTTTTTATTGTGATGATTTTGGAGGTGTCTGTTTGTCTCAGCAGAATACGGCCCGAAGCCGTCCAGGAGTGTTTATAATCGTTTTCTTTGGAAAATTTTTTTGCTTGCGAAAGTAGATATTTTCCTTTTTGTGTCAGGTGTTCGGACACATAAATACGTTTGGCTTCTTGTGACAGTCCTAGGTCCGCTGTGTTTAGTTTATTTGTGGTGGTCGCAGTGGATTTTTTATATGCTTTAATTTTGTTTAGAAAATCATCACATGATTTAATATTATTGAAAGACACTATTAATGATCTGGGATTCTTCTCGGACAGTTTCGGTCCTAGCCTATATATTTTCGTAATTTCAGATTGTAAGGGTAGTGCGGTATCTCCATAATTAATAATTTTTGATATTTTTTTTAGTGTTTCAATATGATTTTCAGTGTTTGATTCTGGAATACCTCTTATATCGATATTGCATATTTGGTTAAGGTACTCCAGTCGGTCAATTTTGTCTTCTTGTTGGGATATGGTATTTTGTAGGATAGAATTACGCTTATTTAATTCCATCATATCAGTATTGACTGTTTTCTGTGATTGTTCAATGTCAATTATGCGTTTTTTTAATTCATCGTGTTGTTCCGATATGAATTGTATGGATTTAATAATTTCTTGATTTTGTAAGATAATCGATTCATATTTTTGGGCATATGAGTCTAGTTTTTTTTCAACAAATTCCATTATAGCCGTTTTAAAATTGGATAGTTCATTAATAAATAATTCTGAAGTAAGAAGCCCATTGCCATCTGTGGTTGTAATTGATAAACTATCTGTGCCTTTTGGCTGGACTGGTGCAGTTTTTGGTGATTCACTCATATGTTTACCTTGTTTGACGATAGATGGCAGTTCATCACTTAATAATAATAAATCATTTTTTGTCGTCTGCTTCAGTTTATTTTTTTGATGTTGAATGCATTTTTTACACTTCCATTGTGTATTTCTTGCACTTCGACGGGAAGATTCCACAATTTCCGCACAGCCGAGATGATAATTGCTTTCACAGAGACAACAGCATACAAAGTCTGATGGGGTGTCAATATTTTGTTGACATATTATGCACTGAGTATTCATTTTGGATGTTGTTATAAGCGAAATCTATGTAAAAATGATTTTTAGATGATAACTTTCAATATAAGATGGTAATCAATTTAGTTGACACTTGTTTACTTTATAATGGCAGAGTTTTTTTTTCCGAAAAGATTGACACTTGGTGACAGTTTTGTACTTGGGGTAAAAACAGTAAAAAACGCAACTCCGTGAGATAAGAATACACAGGTGTGATGCGCGATCCTCAATTTATTATAAATTAAATGGTAGTAATCACTTTAGTTGACACTTGTTTATTTTATAACGGCAGAGTTTTTTTTCGAAAAGATTGACACTTGGTGACAGTTTTGTACTTGGGGTAAAAACAGTAAAAAACGCAACTCCGTGAGATAAGAATACACAGGTGTGATGCGCGATCCTCAATTTATTATAAATTAAAACTTTAAACTTAGTATGTACACTATTTTTTTGTTTGTTGATTTTGTATTTGTTTAATGTGGACATAGAGAGACGTCAACACTAGACTGGGTGGGTATGAGTATGATCGTGGGTGGGTATGAGTATCCAAGCCTGACGCGACCGAATATGCAAGCTCTAAATAGCAAGAAACATACAGTGACGCACTGCATAGAGACCAAGGGTCCACCTGTAACCGAACGAGCTCGCAGACTCGCACCAAAACTGTTAGAAGCAGCCAAAAAAGAGTTTAATTACCTTATGGAGCAAGGCATTTGCAGGCCGTCCAAGAGTAACTGGGCGAGCCCTTTGCACATGGTGAAGAAGCCTAATGGGGAATGGCGACCCTGCGGAGATTATCGTCGTCTCAACGCCAAAACGACTCCCGACAAATACAGCATTCCACAGCTCCAGGACTTCTCCCATAAACTAACAAAAGCAAAAATCTTCACAACAATAGATATGCTGAGGGCATACCACCAGATCCCTGTGGAACCAGAAGATATACCCAAAACTGCTATTATAACACCATTTGGCCTTTTTGAATTTACGACTATGCAATTTGGATTATGCAACGCTGCCCAAAGCTTCCAACGTTTCATGCATGCCGTAACCAGAGATCTGGATTTTTGCTTTGCTTATCTTGATGATATCCTTATAGCCTCCAGCAATGAAGAGGAGCATAAAAAGCATTTGGATATTCTATTTAAAAGATTAGCAGATAATGGATTAGTAATTAACATTAAAAAATGTCAATTCGGACTCCCTACAATTAATTTTCTAGGTCATACTATTTCACCGGAAGGGATGACTCCAATTAAAGAGAAAGTGAAAACTATTATTGATTTTCCTCTCCCCAAAACAGCCAAAGGATTGAGACGTTTTTTGGGAATGCTCAATTATTATAGGAGATTTTTACCCAACACCATCAGCGCCCAAACAACACTTTTTGACTGCATTTCTGGATATAAAAAGAATGACAAACGTATCCTTACTTGGACCCCAGAATTAACGGAGGATTTTAACCAATGCAAGCGACATCTCGCTTCTGCCGCATTGTTAGCGCACCCAGACCCAAACGCTGAATTAGCAGTTATGGTGGACGCATCCGACCTGGCTATGGGAGCTTCATTACAACAAAATAAAGGTACAGCTTGGCAACCTTTATGATTTTTTTCAAGAAAATTTACCCCGGCACAACGTAAATACAGTACGTTTGACCGTGAATTAACCAGTGTTTACGAGGCAGTAAAGTATTTTAGGAGCAACTTAGAAGGTCGAAATTTCACTATTTACACGGACCACAAGCCCATTACTTTCGCTTTCGACAAGAAACGTGCCTCAAGTTCTCCGCGTCAAGAGAGACAACTAGATTATATATCTCAATTTACCACCAACATCAAACATATTTCCGGACACCAGAATACAGTTGCAGATACTCTTTCTCGCATTGAAGAGATAAATAGCCCTTCTGCAATTGACTATGAGAGAATGGGACAAGAGCAGAGTCACGACGACGAAATTACTAAGGCACTTGAGGACTCCTCCCTCTCCCTACGTCAAATGGTGATTCCTGGAACTAATTCTTCACTGTGGTGTGATATCTCTACCGGTCATGTAAGACTCTTCGTACCATCTAATATGAGGAAAGAGGTCATAGAAAATGTGCATAATGTTTGTCATCCAGGCATTAATGGGACTGTCAGCAGTATTAAATTGAGATTTGTTTGGCCCAACATGGCGAAGGATATAAAGTTCTTTGTCAAACATTGCATAAATTGTCAAAAAGCCAAAATCTCCAGACATACAGTCGCGCCAAGAGCCACGTATGTTCTGCCTGAAGACCGTTTCCGGAACGTCCACATCGACTTGGTTGGACCCCTGCCCGCTTGTAGTGATTATCAATATCTGCTCACCATGATTGACAGATTCACTCGCTGGCCTGAAGCAGTCCCCTTAAAGAATATGTCAGCAGACACAGTAGCCACAGCACTGACAACACATTGGATTTCGAGGCATGGTGTCCCCGAAACTATTACGACAGACCAGGGACGTCAGTTTGAGTCATGTCTTTTCAAGAAACTCACGGAGAAATTCGGAATCAAGCATACGCGGACAACCGCCTACCACCCTCAAGCTAATGGCATGATAGAAAGGTGGCATAGAACCCTCAAGTCGGCACTTATGGCTAACGGCGACCCGAACTGGTTGGAGACTCTCCCTATTATATTACTTGGATTGAGGTCAACAGTTCGTGATGATTTAAAATGCTCGCCTGCTGAACTTACCTATGGTAGAACGCTGAGGTTACCATGTGATTTCTTCACCCCTACGCCTCGCGAAGAGCCAGACACTTACGTCGGTCGACTACAAAGAAGATTTGAAAATATAAAACCTACTCCTGCCAGTAATCACGGTTCAGGAAAGTTTTTCATACATAAGGATTTACCTTCTTCTACTCACGTTTTTCTGAGAACTGATTCCGCACGAAAATCGCTTCAACTCCCCTATGATGGACCTTACAAAGTCGAAGATCGTAACGAAAAGACATACGTCATAATCATCAACGGAAAACCAAAGCGCGTCTCTATTGATCGCTTGAAACCAGCCTTCGTTCCTTCCGAAGAGAAGTTGACTATCGAAGAACCTGTCGCAGAACAGACCCCGGACAAAATTACTACTACAAGGTTCGGTAGAAGAGTGCATTTTCCAGACAGGTACCAGGCCCTTTAGAAAAAAGGCTGACGGAGACATAGTTTTCCCGTATAAATTTTTTTTCCGATATAAAATCACTATACACTCCCAAATTCGATTCACAGATATATATATCTCATTAGTAAATCCACATTATTGACATAAATTTGGGTAAAGATTACTGTAACTACAAATAACTAGAGACATCAACTTTTGATGGAAGTTGGAACTCTAAGTTTAATTAACTATGTTATTCTTTTACATATTTGATAACCTCGTCTTAAGGAAGGGTTATTTTTAAATCTCCATGTTCATAGAACATGATTTCACTATATAATGAAAATAATTAGAGACTACAATTTTTGACAGAAATTGAACTCTAGGTTTGTTTAACCATCATCATAATTGATATATGTAAACATGTATATTTATACATAACAAAATACCATGTAATATGTGTCATTTCGTTTTTCCCACGTTTTTTTTAAGTGTATGATGTATTTTTCCACACACTTACAAAAGTGTGATGTGTGTTTTCCATGTTTTTGTAGGTATGTGATGTATCATTCCACAATACCTGGGAAAACATGAAGTAGTTTGCCATACGTTTTCTGTATGAAAATTCAAATATGTGTAGAAGGTATGATGCACTGCCTTCTCCATTTTCTTATTATATTACCATGTTTTGATAGATGTGTGATGACTACTGCCTACCTTTCTCACACCTGTCAAAACGTGAAGCATATTGTTATCATGTACTTATAGGTAAATTTTGTACTGCTCTTTCCGTACTTATTACTGTATGACGTAGACCACCCATGTACACCTGTTAAAGCATTAAAAAATTTTTTTCATCTATTTTTTCAAAATGTCAAAACATGAAAAAACTTTTCAACTGCTTATTATTTTTTTTGTTCAAAATGTAATCATGAAAAATCTTTTCAAATATTTTCATAAGATGATATACCATGTTATAACATGAAGTAACTTTCCAAGATTTTTCTTGAAATGTATCCTTTATTCCATGCTGATAAAGGCATGATGTATATAATATTAGGAATATGATCTAAAAATAATACAAGCAATTGTATTCGTTTTTCCATGCTAATAAAAGCATGATGTAGGTTTGTTAATTTTATTTACACATAAATTTTGATCATATAGGATACAACTTATCATTATGATATCCCATGACTCTACGGGACATATGTATAAACACATTTCTGAATATAGTTCACCTTATTTTTATATACGTTTCTGATGTTCTACACATATAAAATGAACTTTATTAATTTTAAGTACTCAAGTATATGATACCATTCCACTTATGCGGTGAATATCATACCTCGTTTAGATATGATGTGGTTGCCCCCTTTCCTTATCTCTACGAAGTGTGATACCCGTTATGTACCTATTTACTTTCTTGACTTATAAGTCGTGTGAAGTTTTCACATATGTATTTTTTATTTCTGGATTACATGTTTATAATGTTGACACTTGTCACTCATCTATAATAGATTTGAAGTAATTTAACTTAACCAACAGGTCACATTTTTTATATTAGCACGATGTGGTTTCCCCTTTCCGTAGCTTATGAGACTTATAAAATTTATTAATTAATCAATAATTTAATTAATTAATAATTTAATTAACACTTATCTTTTTTAAATAGTAAGTTCCTATTGCACCCAAACTGAGTTGCTATAATCAGCATTGTTTGTCAAGCCCACTTGATTATTTTTTAGAAACATAGGTAAAGTTTATTACTTTTATTTTTTTTTTTCATCGCTCTTACAACAAACTGGTTGATCCAGTATTCCAATTTATCTGACTGTGTTAATTTAAAATAACCAATGGGCATCGAACACTATATGTAATTTTTGTTTAATTTTAAGTTTTCTACATATGTGCGTTTGTCGCATGAAATGCTGGGGAGGAGGTATGTAGGCACCGCAATTATTATTGTTTTTTTGAGTGCCACCTTGCCTATGGCAACACTTGCCTGCGCAGCAAGATGCGCGGACGGTCGAACCGACCTCGCGCGTGGAACGAATTTTGTCACCATTCTGCCTCGAGCGCTTCTCCCATCAGCAAGCTATTAATTGTAAATTACGCAAATAATTGTCGCGAACTGAATCTTTGTATTATCTCAACTTTAATAAAATATAACTCTAACAATCAATCAGTGTTATAATTCTCAAGCTAAATTCCGCGACTGTTCATTTAGAGAAACTAGAATATCTCCGAGAAAGGTAAGCGTAGATATTCTAGCAAGTTCTAAACTAGAATGGGCCGAGTGAGAGGTATACCAACCGATCTCTCAGAATCTGAAATTGTTGATGCACTTAACAGTCCAAGAGGGCTTTTTCTATTTTTGCGGTTTTTTTCGTATTTTCGAAGTCACTTGTGTCCGTAACAGCATATTCAAAAAAATATTTATCGTGTATGTTTTTTAGATAAATGTATGTTATATACAACCTGTTAAAAATAAATAATCTAAAAAAATATTTTTCTTACTTTACAGCTGTTTATAAAATAGTAGTTTTCAATAAATCGCCAATCGACCTCAAGATTACTTTCATCTGCTACTACATACAACATGACAAAAATATATAAAAAATATTTTTTAATAGAACATATCTCAACCTATAGGACCCACTTTCTATATTTTTATATAATAGCTAAGTAACTGTGTGATATTATTTTGAAAAACTATGTAAATACACTTACTTTGAAGTCAATTTTATGTATTAAAAAACAGCAATTTGAAAAAAAAAAAAACCGTATAATTAAACAGTATTTATTCTATCTTAATTGATAAATAAATTAAATTAATTTAAAGATTTAATTGGTGATATTCTATATTCATTTAAACTCTAAACACATATAAATGATTGCATTTTACATATTCAATCATAACGCGAAGATCGTTCGCCACAAGCGGTCGTTCGCGACGCTCTCTTCTGTAAAGTAGTGTTAAAAAACGTAAGGGTAATAGTTTATTTTCGATATACGTATATATTGTAGACATAAAATCAAAACGTAGACTTTGTTCATGTAATTTGAAGGGAGCGTGTCAAAGGTGAACAAGAATTTGAATAGCGTTGAGGCGAACGTTGTTGAGATGATTGTACCTTGTTATATATTACCTTCCAGCTGAACAATATGTAGCAGGTCTTAATTATTGTCAACTCATCTCATTTGCTTGCGCCCGCTGTGGATATGTACGAACGAGACAGCAGTATTATAATTGCTTCCAGCAGTATAGACGAACAGACGTATCGTATTTCATGTGACTAGTGTTAGGGCTGTGCAAATAGATTTTTAATTATAATAATAATTTGATTATTTAATTTGGCTATTATAGCTCTTCGTGAATTGAACAAATGAAAATAAAATATAATTATATAATATAATATATGTATATATATATTTTTTTTTTGTAAAAGATTATATATAACTGTTTGAACCCGTTAGTCAATCTGCCGAAAAATGGTTTATCAGGACGTTATAAAAATACATATATAAAAATACATAAATATTGTAAAAAATTCGTAAATCATTTTACTGCCAAACTTTTTCACTATCACGATCTAGGCAAAAAAAATAGCACAAAAGTTCTATTATTTGGAATATTCCAATCTGTAAATATCCCTTAAATTAATTTTCCCCCATCAGAAACACCAGATAAAGCAAACAACACAAAACTGACCTCAATTATTTGATTTCCCAAAAAAAAATTATTCGCACATGCCGGGATTTGAACCCGCAACCTCTGCAATCGAACTCGAGAACCTTACTTACAATAAAAATATCAATATCCACTTATTCCAATAAGGGAAAGACATTATTCTAGTATATTTTTAAAGTGATTGTTACCATACCAAATTTTGGAAGAATCTTAAATGTGTATTTATTTATAAGCCTAAAAATTTTTAACGTAAAAGTGGAATCATTAGTATTTATATGAAAATATCAATATTTCATAGGAAACTATAATAGTCATTTTTTGTTTTTAACGAGTTTTATTATTCACAATGTACATTTGTTACGTATAAATTTTATTAAATTAGCGACCGGTTTCGACACGTCCGTGTCATTAACTAGCTATTACAAAAAATGTCTAGATATTGTTACAAAGTGAATGCCAAAGAAATACAAAAAACAATAATAATATTAATAAAAATGCATAACAATAATAATAAAATATTATTGAATTTTATAAAATATATTATGATAACACTATACTAACAGACCGAACGATTAGTCATAATAGACCCGGTATAGTTTTACATGACAATATTATAAAATAACTTATATCATTGATGTCGCTATTCCAAATTCCTGTAACATTCAAAAATGTGTTAATGAAAAAATAAGAAAATACACAGATTTAGGAAACGAAATAAAAAGAATTTGGCATTCTCAGACTATAAAAATATTATCATTCGTTATTTCGGCTACTGGCATCATACCTAGCTCTCTCATTAAAAATTTAGGCGTATTAGATCTATCAAAAAATTTATATATAAAGATGCAAAAGTCGGTCATTTTGAATACATGTAGGATAACGAAAGATTTTTTAAATATTTATGTTGAGGAATCAGTAGGATTTATAGGCCCTGTTAGAAGTTTTACCGAGCCGAACCCTCTGATATGAAAATATCTGGAGTCGGTGATTTTTTTTCCCATTTGATCTCTGATGAGTTGACGTGTTGTTGTTCTTGTATTGTTTTGTATTTATTTTACTTATATAATGCACTTGCATAGTGTTGATTGACTAGCTGATCATTTGTGGAAAAGTGAGTGGAAGGGTTTAGTTTTTCCTATAATAAATAATAATAATAATACTTGGATGACTTGTATAGCGCCGTTTTTGTGCAAAAACACCTCAAGGGCGGGGGAGAAGATTATGGGGAAAATTTAACCCGGACAACAAAATCGGAAGCATAAAAAAATTATAAAAACTGTTTTTTATATGCCTACTCACTGTCAAAACCAAAACTTTTAATTAAATAAATGTACTCTCAACTGTGTTTTATATTTCAATGTTGTGACAGCCTACTCACTGTAAAAACCTAAACTTTTAAATAAATAAAAGTATTCTCAACGGTGTTTTATATTTCAATGTTGTGACAGCCCTCATCAGTCGCAAGTCGGAAGAGCCGGCCGTTGGGGAGTGTGCTCATTGAATTGAAATATTTCCAATATTTGGGGAAAAAATATTTTTTCCTAAATTCTTACAATTTTATAGGGAATTTTAGTTTACATGTTAATTAAATCAATACCTCTCTAATAATTATTTCATATGGAGAAGATGCAGATTTACATAAAACTTTGAGATCTCTTTCGACATTTATGTATTTTGAAACTAAAATAAGCATAAATAGTAGTGGTTAAACCCAGTAAAAAGCTCATAGTTTACTTATAAAATCAAATTATTTTAATCGTGGATATCCGCCAGTTTTTAAAAAGCCGTTCATATAATGTTTATCAACACATTAGGGAAACTCAAGGGAAAATTCCCATATTGTAGGGAAAAATTGAAAGCCAGCTACCACATAAACGGCTAAGATAAAACACGCTATTTTTAATTTGTCATCGGGAATGTTCGTTGTTGTCGATCGGGAGACCTCGGGTGTTTATGCCCGGATATTAGCATCAAACCACTTGTTCAGTAACGTTTTGGCGGAATTGTCTACAAAATACGACGAGGGCGACACAATTGACCAATTTTTGAACTATTTTAGTAAATTTCGACAAAATCGTTATCTCTGCTACCCTCTTAAGACGAAATAAGATCCTAAAAAAATATCAGTTATGGGCGTGAACGCGCTTTAAGTGGGCGAAGCCAAAAAAGTTTCACTTGCGCTCCGCGGCATCGAAACAAATATTATAATGTTTCGGGGTGTGGAGGAATGAAGTAAGTTGGAACGGGGAACACGACACGTTGTGTTGACCAAGCGCGGTCAACTCGGTTCGAAGTCAGAGCAGCGATGAAATCCACTAGATGGTACCCATGAGTAAGGTTTGAACATGAAATGCTTAATAATGGGCGTCTTTCAAACTATGTGAATAGTAATATTAAGTTGAATGTGCATGTTTTAGGTAAATTTCGATAGAAACGTTACCTATTGCAGAAGGAGCTCATGATTTTATGATTCTTATCGACTAATTCATCAAACTTGTTTGATGAATTAGTCGATACCATCAACCATACTGCTAGACGGTAGGCAGTAACTTATGACTCGTAACCGACGTGTTCTTCATTGACAGATGTCAAAGCAATACGGTATTCAATCACGAATCATTTTCATAATATCTGATCATAATTATATCTGAATATAATGACAAGATAAATAAAATATCAGTCATTTTCAATATTTATTATTATCGTTTACAAAAAGTTACATAAAACAAATAATTATGTAATGTAAAAAGCATAAGATGCAACTTTTTGTATAAAGGCCATAATTTATTATAATATAAGTTAGAAATAGTAAAAATAATTTTATATAAAAAACGAAAATAATTATTCAATAAACTAGCATTTCGAAATCTAAATGACGCTTTCCAAATTGACGTTCTTTACATACAATATCTAAGATATGTAGAGGATCACGAACATTCATAAACCTTGTGACTCCAGGATCGATAAGCTCGACAAGAATGCAATCCATTTAAAAATTAGTTAATTTAATAAGCATTTTTTCTTCCCAGAACTTGTCATCTCGAAGTATACGCTCAACTATCTCTAAGTTAGATAATTACAATCATAAAAAGAGTCGTGCTGCGAAATTCTATTTAATACATTTAAAGAAAAAATATGTCTAATTTCGCATGTTTTTAATTATTAATTATTTCTTGCTAAAGCAATCCCGATGAGTTACAAAACTCACTGAAAGACGGGAGGAACTTACAATACATAGGTGGGAGTTAATAATTACAATTTTACATTGATATTTTGATGTCAAAATTACAAGTTGCACATACGAAACAGTACAAAAATAGAAAAATATAATATATTTACTAATAAAACTTTTACACAAAAAATAGTTTTTACATTACAGTTATTTTACATGTCAGATTGTCGCCATAGATATCATGTCTCAGCGATCACTGTACGAGTCGGTCGAGCGTGCGAACCCACATACAATTTTATACTTAATGACATTTTTCCTATTTACAGAATAAGGAAATCTATTTTTAAATCAATATTTAGCTTCTAAATACCTAATGTATTTTATTATAATATGTATGTTTTATTGTAACAGTTAGTTTTAATGGTTAAAATAATTTTTCTAGTCTCGGCAAAACGCACCAAATCGTCAAAAGTAACAAGGAGCTTACCTTTATTTTCGACACGGTAAATTTAGTAACTAAATAACTGTTATTACTCAGAACCGATACGCTTTTTTATTAATTAAATAAATCGATTTTAATTGACTAATGCGTTGTAAAATATCGGCATCTCGTCACAATTTTTATTAAATGATGGCAGTATGTAAAAATTCAACTTTTACGCAATATATTGAATTTTTCCTTTTTTTTAACCACTCTGCTATTTTTGTGTACTTTACAGACAGCTCAAACTGCGATCGATTCATCAACGTCGTTCTATCTCCTTTTGTATTACGGTAAGATATATGTGATTTAAGCAGTATTCGAAAGAGCAAACATTTATATAAAAAAAATGTTCATCTTTGCAGATTTAGCAGATTTCTGCCTGAAAACTGCTAGTAATTACTAAAATCGACGATTGAATCAATTGTACCGAGATCGTTATAATATGGACTAATAGGCAATGCTTGTAAATCTTCTACATTATGTACAGTACCAGTAGACAATGCTGCTTCTGCTTCGTTTGGAAAGATCAAATGTTCTGCGTTGACAAATAGCTTTTCAGAGTCATTTGGTTGGCATTGTGTTTGTTTCGTAGTGGAAGTCAATTTACATGTCTTCGTATTTATCCTACTTTTTTTAAGTTGGCGCAATTGCATAGCTTCAACTATAAACTGAGGTTCTTTGATTGGCATATTTCGCATTAAACGGGAATCAAGGAGTTCCGGTAGTAGACAATCCATGTAAAATCTTATCAACTTTGTTTCCATACATTGTTTCCAAAATGCATCGTCCTTTCTGATATATTCTACTTTCATTGTATTTTCTTTTCCAGTCCAAAGGCCGAACAAACACTTTTCTTTGCCTGTGACACGGAGTTGTCCTTGTATTTGGTAATACCACGAGTGTTGTTTATTGATGACCAGCTGGCCTTTAATTAATTTCCAAAAAGTTAGTTTTCTTTTACGTATAGCTTCGTCTAATCCCATTTTAAATGCTGTTATTGGACATTTTACTTCTACAACCATATCCTCGGTAACGCCGTCCGGCGAAGCGCCTAAAAACGGGTACTCCAAATCAATGTACAGTCTACAAGGACTAATTGTCACATTTTCTTGAACGGACAGTTGTTGAAGAGCCACCTTTTCACTGTCGATTCCATGCCGAATGGCTGCTACATTTAACAGACTTTTTGGATTTAACAAGTTTTTCACCAGCGGTCCGCAGTTAATATCTTCCCTTCTTTTGACTACAGTTCCGAATAAGGAAGCCGTTAAAATATTCCGCCTTAGTTGCAACCATTCACCAGAATCTCTCTGCAAAATGGTTTCTTTTTGGATTTTGTCCCGGTTTATAATATTTTCTCTTAAATTCAAAAGAAATTCTTCTTTGCTCTTCTGGAAACATTCTGGTAGTATATCTGGTTGCTTGACATTGACACCATGAATTTCTTCATTTTTAGACATTTGTTGAAGAACACGATTTTTTTTCCTCATATACCGTTGTGTATTTAATACTCTTTTTTGACGTTTGGCTTCAAGAATTTTCACACGTGTGCTAGGATTATGATAAAAAGATTTTTGTAAATTGCACAGTGGGGCTCTTGTATTAAAAGAAACCACAGCACCATGGCATTGTGCCCCATAGGACTGCCTCATTGCAAAATTTATCCTCTTTCCACCTATGAACTTGGCGATTATGCCATTAAATCGTTCAACGACATTGCTATCCACATCGTGTATGAGACTGCGTGCATGTGCACCGACAGCAGATGTTATCAAAACGATTCTTAGCCACAGCGGGCTTCCTTTAAGCATCTTCAATAAACTGGAGTCACCCGTCTTTTCCGCAGAACAAAAATAATTTCTACACTTGTCATGGTTTCCGAAAACGTGATAGGGTGAATTTATAATGTCTTTATGCAAATTTTCGATTTTTTTCGACAAGGGAATGTTAGAAATTTTATTGTATTTGATTGAACAGGTAACAGCCTTACGGAGAGACATAATATTACTAATGCTCAATAATTTTCTCAAATTCTTGGGATATTTTGTGTCAGTGACAAGAGAGCGTAGTTTTGTACAAAAGTTACGTAACACGTGATTTCTGCATTCGATCTTTTCCACTGTATTGTCCAAGTAAGGTCGGGCCTGCAATATTTTGGAATACGTGCTGGAGTCTCCATCTGATACTAGCCGAGCATAAATTAAGTTGTATTCTTTAATCGATTCCCTAAAACCCTCGAGAAGAATATCTGACTCCATGCCGCTTGAAGAGCCGGTGTAATTTTTAAAACATACATGTCCTTTAGGTTCAGTGGCTTTTTTTTCTGCTCGAGCGCAAATACAACAATATTTGTTACGAACTGACATAAACAATACCTTTCCAAACTTCTTTCCAATAATTGCCGCTGCTCCTGACAAAGAGGAATAGTTTGTTCGGTATGATCTCTTACCCCAGGATCCATCTGCAATCACGTCAATCATGGCGGTTCCATTTTTGTTGACTCTTCCTTCTTTTAATGCTGCATCCCTTTCTTCAGCAGCTGCCAACGCCATACAATCGATAGAAGTTTCCTGCCATTTTTCAGATACTTCTGAATGTATTTTCGTATACAGTTTTGGAGACATTGTTGGTATGTCTACTGCTGCTAAAAACTCCTCCAACTGGTACTGTCCCCCACCAATTGCCATAATCCCAGACACCGCACATCTATTAAGATCCAAAGATGCACAATCATCATCGGTCGAAAGAAAGCTTTGATAATTGCAAAAATTGCATTTTATTGTAAATTTAGAAATAAGACCAGTTCTTTTTTCGCTTACTATTTCCAAATTTCTTAGACTACATCCAAAATTTTCGCAATGTTGACTAAATATTTTGAGTTTTTTTAGAAACATATCAACGTTAACCAATCTACGGCCTTCAATCAACATCTCAGTCTTGAACGGTTGACAAACTTCCACCTAAAAGAAATAAAGTATATTTTCACATTACTTCTTCAGCGTAAAATGATTCATCATTCAAACATATAAAATAGAATTTTCTATTCAACTATGTTTCTCTTTATATTGCTTTTACATACCTCGTATGAAATTGGGAAGGATTCAACTTCAATATCATGAGTGCTAAGCCCGAAAGTTGAGGAATCCCAGGCGTTTGTATCTGGTGTAGTCTCTTGTACATCCTGTAAGAAGACTATTTGTTGGAAGCTTTGCATGTAAATATGTACGGTCATTATATTATATTTGGCAAAACAAACAAATGGCTGCCTTCAAGGTAAATCTGCGGTGGCTGGTTTCTACAAACTGAGCTAGTCTTGTTTTAAAATAAAGTGTTCTTACTTTAAGGTTTGGGCTGGAAACGGCATGCACGTTAGTGTCATAAGAACTAGAGCCAGCAAATAGTGAAAACTTTTCAGGTTCATTCATCTCTGGTCCGTGCTGAAAAATAATGTCAGTTTTTGTTAATTTTTTTAGAGCGCTTATTTAATAATATAAAATTAATATTATTTACTTTATATTTACAGAAATTGTGAAAAAATTACCATGTTGAGTGTCGGTATAGCGTTTAACACAATACTCGTATTTTCTTTATTATTTGCAATATTATCTGGATGAAGTCTTGCGGAATTTTTCCTAAAATGAGAAATACTTGTTAATTATTTAAACTGTCTCTATTCCCTAATTATTTAGAGATGTATTAAGACATGCCCGACAAACTTTCATCGACGATTCCTGAGCTTATTTGGTGTAAAAAATGCATTTCGGTTAAAATAAAAATATGTCACCGGAAATCAAAATTAATTTACTTCTTATACTCCAAATTCAATATGCTCAGAAGTTTATCGACTGCGTATATATGTATATATCTAAATATATAAAATTATTTAAGCTGACATTGTACAATTATGTTCTGTAAAAAATGTATCCCAAAGATCTACTTTTATGTGTGTATTTAAGTAGTACCTTCTCCATTCCGCTAAACATTTTCCTTGGTGCCGTAATTTTGTTCGGGATAAAACTCCTTTTGTCCTCTGTTTTCCCATATTTAACTGAAACGTAAGTATATATTAGCCAAGAGATTTATTATAAATTGGTTCAATTTTACCTTAAATTTGAAATTCATTTCAACGTAAGTAAGTGCAGTAACTTGGGGAGATAATTGCACAATTCTATCTACAACAAATGATCTAACAATCTAAACTTAAAAGATTAATGACTCTTTTTAATATTCGAATGACTTTAGGTACTTTATAGGTGACATATGTCTAATTTTCTGTATGGAGAAAAACTTTCGATGTAGAGTTTTTGTTTTATGGAAAAAAAACTTTCGAATTTCAAAAATTTGTTATTGGGTAATTTAACTGGTTTTGGTGGATTAGAGCTTGGATACGTATTAGAGTTAAAACACATAAATTAAATACCTATTTATTTTATGAAATTTTATTTTCTACAAAATTAGTATCAATAATTTTTTCACAAAATTGTACTGGAAACGAGATATTTACAAAAAACCAAAGCTAGTCGCGCAAAAAACTTGTTTTTTTCAAAAATATACGCACCTTTATGATTTTCTACCTCGGTACCTATTAGAGATTGAAGAAAATTGTTTTCTCAAAAGTTGTAAGTAATTTTATTTTCTACTTTAATTGTCTAGCTAATTTAGCCGAAATTTGCATTGGGAATGAGATATTTTGGAAAAACTAGATTTTGGAGCGATTTCGGCCGGTTTTTTTCAAAATGGCGGCGCGAGCACAGGTGTGCCAAGGTCGGAAATTCAGATTTTACATCAGGGGACCAGTTTATAAAACATATAAAAAAAATTGGGACTACCGGAATAATTACGATCGCGAATCGCTAATTGCCCTGGAGTATTAGTAATGAAACGAACTCTTCACAAACACTTAATTGAAATATAAGAGAATACCACTCCTTAGTAAAAAACTCCTTTTATTTTACCATAATTTATTAGATATACCATTGTTACAACTAACATGACTGTATAATTAGAAATTTATGTAAAAGCCCAGTAGGGCGTAAATAAAGGAAAACGATTCTAGTGAAGGGGCCACTCTATAACATTCTGTGCCGCTGATTGCCAGCCAGCTCGCCAAGTGTCGTAAAAAACGGATTAATAGTAAAAAAGTCTACTTGGGCTAGAAATGATACATAATAACATAACGACAATACTTTAGTGTCATCTTTTTTCTCAAGTGCCTACACATTTACGCATTTAATTTTTGTTAAAATATTATATTAGGTATTTATAGCATGTCTGAGTTCTTCACAATCAGTTCCAATTTTTCCGTGCCCAAAAATTGGTGTGACTGAAAGCCAAATAATATAATTTATATGTAAAAAGAAACTACACTGTTTATAATTATTATATTTGAAATACTTTTTACGAAAAAAATATTTAAGGTAATATTTAACTATTAAAATAAAGAAACTTAAGAATTAAAAAACTTCTACTAAATAAACTGTTTTCATATTTTTTTAACAATGTCCAAATTTATCTGAAACATAACCACTGTACACATTTTAAGAATAAACAATTGAAAAAAATATAATGTATTCTTTTATATTGGTGAAACATATACTCACTTGAGGAAGAAGTTAAATTATAAAAAACAGAAAATTTCACTAATAGATTTCAAAGTAATCGTTTGATTAAATAAAAAAATACGTAAAAGAAATCACCGGAGCGACGGGCCGGGCGACACACAACCTTACAGGCCGGAACTTTGACGGCGTCTGAATCAATACGTAATAACTCGTTGTCAACGCGCACACAAATATACTACGCACAATCCAGAGTTTTGAAGTTCTGGCGGTTGATTTTTGTGTATCTGGCCAGAAATTGGATTTTCGCGAGTGTTTTTATTTTAATTAATTCGTATGAATACATTAATAAAATCTCTAATCTTTTTTGAGGGATTCTTCGGGAAGTTACTAATTCATCGTCTAGAAAAATAAAATCTGGTACTTGCCGCTTATCTTACAACACTTTACATAATATAATGTACTTATCGTTTTACATAATATATTTAATGGTAAGGTCCTGTTTTTATTCATCTTAAATATAAATAACTTGCATCCCTTCGAATCCCTCGAGAAACATTTAAGATTTTAGTAATAAGCTCATCAGAAATAATTAAAATGTGAGCGTCGGGGCAAATCCCCGTTATCAGGGTATTGTGTCGCCTTAATGATTCTCAAGTGACCCCCAAGGTTTTAAAAGCACGTAGATTAAATTACAAAGATACATCTAATGGAACCACTACATGGAAACCCTCACAATCGGTTGTTATCACTTTTGAAGGCCAAACTTTGCCATCTCGGGTATTTATTTATTACAACGCACTCCCTGTGGAAGTATATAAATTCCCGACGATCCAGTGTTTTAACTGCTGCCGTTTCGGACACTCAAAACCCATATGTCGTTCCCCTCCACGTTGTTTTCATTGCGGAGAAGACCACCCCTTTGATCTTTGCCAAAAATCATCGAATGATCCACGTTGCATTAACTGCAAGGGAAATCATACAGCGGTTAGTGTGGCCTGTCCAGAATTGACTAGACAAAGGAATATTAAACAATCAATGGCTTCAGACAACATTTCATATTTCCAGGCATCAAAATTATTCCCACCTGCAATAAAATCGTTTGCAGAGGTAACATCTACCTCAATTCCTAGCAATCTATCTTACTCTAAATCTCCTCCATCATCTTCTCACAGGGAAACAATTTTTATACCACAAAAACCAAAACCAAAATTTATTGCTTCTATTGATAAAAATCAACATAATGATATTTTGTTTAACCCAAATGGGAATTATAAATCTCAGACACTCAATGGGAGTGCTTTAAATAGTTCCCAATCTTCCACTAATTTAGGGAAAGTGGTGAATGAAAATTCTGCTTTCATTCAGACTTTAATTACCCTCTTAATTTCTATTCTTTCAAACAACAATAATATACCGTCCAACGCTGCCGATTGCATTAAATCATTATTATCCTGTCTTCCTAATGTCTCCGAAACTGAACAGAATTCTTCAGTGGAATATCAGAAGTCTAATCTGTAATAAATTTGAACTTGTAAAATTACTCGATGAACATGAAATTTCAGTTGCCGCTATTTCTGAAACGTGGTTTAAACCCTCGTATCTATTTAAGATTTCTGGATATAATTGTCTTAGACATGATAGACTGGATGGTAAAGGTGGCGCTGCCTTAATCATCCATGACTCTATCCCTTTCAAACCAATCATGTTTCATACTCTCTCCAACAATTTTCAGATAGTAGCAGCTGTTGTATGTGATATTACAATACTATCAATATTGGAGCCAGGAAGGAGTCTGAAAGGGTCGAGAGGATGCACTAGGTGGCATGAATGGCTGGGGGTGACTGGAGTGACTAAAGTAGACTAGGATGAGGTGATTTTGCACAGCGGTGCTGCCAAGGTCTGTTATCTATGTGAGGATGTTGTGTCGGCGCTCTTTATTGGCAGCAGACACATGTCAGCGCTATATTAGCGGCGGACACATGCCTGAACGGATGACGAGCCTCGTGCTGGCACAGTTGGTGGACGGGGTAGTCTCTCTCGCTGCAGCAGCTGGTACAGTTCCTTCGCTACCTATTCTATTCTTGCAGCAGAGTCTCCATCTTCTGTCTTCGTCGAGCGTTACAGCGGTGCTGCCAAGGTTTGTTGTCTATGTGAGGATGTTGTGTCAGCGCTATTTATTGGCAGCAGACACATGTCAGCGCTATATTGGCGGCAGACACATGCCTGAACGGATGACGAACCTCGTGCTGGCACAGTTGGTCTAAATAACAAATGTAGATCCAAGGAAATAAATTGTACAGCGCCCTTGAGGTGATTTTTCACAAAAACGGCGCTATACAAATTATCCAATTATTATTATTATTATTATTATTATATGTCCCTCCCTCCACTATTTTTGATGAAAACGAATGGTCATCATTTATGTCTCAGATCCGTCCCCCGTATATGTTACTGGGCGACTTTAACGCTCATTCTACCTCTTGGGGTAGTGAATTAACGAATCGTTCTGGCCGTAATCTTTTAGATTTTATTGATTCCCATAATTTATGTATTTTAAACGACGGATCTCCAACCCGATTCACCCCCCCTCAACAAAGGAAAAGTGTTGTTGATTTATCTCTCTGTTTATCTTCGGTGATACGTAAATGTTCTTGGAACATACTTAAAGACCCCCTTTCCAGTGATCATTTCCCTATTATAATCCTCTTTCACTATCTAACCACCTCGCATTCCTTTACAATTAACAATAATTTTAAATTTAAAACGAAAGATGCGAACTGGAGATTTTTTTCTTCTGTATTAGACTCTCTTGTTCACTCTGTAAAATCTTCTCTTGGGAACATCAGAACACAATGTGAATTATTTCCTAGTATAGTTATAAAAGCAGCAGAAAAATCCATTCCAAAGCGTAAAGTTAACATTAAAACTAAACATTCGACTCCGTGGTGGGACGAAGAATGCACTCGTGCTGTTAACTCTAGAAAAGAAGCAGTTTCCATTTACCGCAAATGCATGTCTTTTGAAAATTTCTTATCAGTGAAACGCGTCCAATCAGAAACTAAACGTATTTTGAAAAATAAAAAGCGGTCTGGATGGCGAAAATTTTGTGAAAACTTGTCTCCTGAAACTCCCCAGTCATCTGTTTGGACTAATTTAAAAAAATTCGGTTCGTCATATGCTCCGGAGCGTACCAAACATATTCCGGAGGAAATTATTATGGGTTTTGCTGATAAGATTGCCCCTCCTTCAGTTGCCAGATGTGAAGAAATGCCCTCTTTTATTTCATATCCATCTCACTCTAACTGGCTAGACTCTCCTTTCTTAGTTAGTGAACTAAAACGAGTAATCAAATCTCTTTCTGACTCTTCTCCGGGTCCTGATGGAATATTATATAGCTTCTTTAAAGCATTCTCCGACATGTCGGTTGAATATTTCTTATCCTTAAGGCGAATATAAACGCCAAACATATTTCGGTTTCTACCCCTTCCAACAGAATATAAAATGTGCACATTTTTTGTTACTTATCGGCACGAGAAAAGTAATTGCAGTAGCCGCGTACTATGTACCTGCTATACGTAGGAAGCGCCCGACCAGGCCTCCCCGTTCGCCAAGGCTTCCGTATACCTACTAATACCTTTTTAACTGGTGGACGATTACTATCAATCTTATTTTGACAACAGCGGCAGAGCTATGACTGCCGGATGGACTCAAACTGTGGGGATATTAGTGATTAATATAATAATTAATATTTTTTAATTTTTAATAACTGTATATTTTTTATTGATTTTTATTATTTGTATGCATTTTATTTTATTTTATTTCTATATGTAATTTACAGTTTCACATAATTATTTATATTTGTATTTGGTATATTTCAAACTTATAACTAAAATATGTTGAGTGTAAGGTAGGTTTGAGAAGGTGATACTGTATGTGAGTAATAATAATAATAATAATATTTGGCTGATTTATATAGCGCCGTTTTCGTGATAAATCACCTCAAGGGCGCTGTACAAATATATTTCTTAAATAGTTAATACTAGAACTACTGACTTATCTCTAAGACTTATATCTAGTGACTTAAGACTAAGGCCTATAACGACATATATACGAGTATTTACATATTTAGCAACTTACAACTAAAATTAATATTAACAATCTAATTTTACTAACGCCAGAAGAAGAAGGAAGTTCTATTATATTAGGGTGTTTTTTATTGTTAGCTGGATATATATGTTAAATGAATGAAATTAATGAATAAAATCAATCGTCAATCTTAAACGCATTTAGATGATTCATCTGTCAACAATTAAACCGATTGACTTGTTATGTTCCCGCTGATATTGTCCATTGTCCATTGGTAGGCAAGTCAATAGAAAAATTGAATGAACGGAATCGCTAGATAATGTAACAATTACAGTATAAAAAAATGAAATATTTAGATAGAATGACGGATTTATGGAAATGAGTGTCTGAAGGCACTATCTCCTACGTCCGTATGGAGGTACACATTTGAATACTGATAAAAAGATTTAAACGAGCAGGGCGAACACGTCTACTTTCTTCAAAAAATGCGAGCCGATGACGAGAGAGGGGAGCCCGGAGCGGGGACAGCCGGATACCGGCACAAACTCGTTCACATTACTCCGGTCCGGTGGTTCTACCGGCACTTTCGCAGTGACAAAACGCTCGGTAAAAATGCCGGGCTCGGCAAAAATGCCGGACCCGGGATAGTGTGAATAGCTACATATAAATTGTACAGCCACTAGCCCTTCCGGCAGTTTTACCGGCCTGGCAGATCTGCCGGTCCGGCATAGTGGGAACCAGGCCTAAGTGAGAAACAAGAACAAATACTAAGTACGAAAGTATCTTTGACATCTCTGTTCTAGTAGGTATATACGCTTCACCTCCAAGACACACCATCACTGCCAGCTGTCTAATCACTTCACTGGTCAAGTCAAAAGTCGGCATTTATAACCGAACAGTATGTATCAAATGACGTATGAATGTGAATGAAACAAGCAGCGGGAAATGGCGGAATAGTCAACTTTGAAGAAGAGTTGACGATTGGCCAACGCCCAAAAACGTGCTCCAATAACTGCTGTTAAATTAACATGAACTCAAGGACGTTAGACATATTAAAATGAAAACCAACATAATTAAATAAATTTAGTTACTCACACACACATCGAATGGAAAATGGAGACGTTTTTAAAATCACTGACAACTTTGTAACGTGTTTTTGTAACGCAACCAATAATTTTATTCCAATTCCGATCAATAATAAAGAAAGAAAAAGCTTCAATTTATGCATAGTATATTTTTTGGCATTCATAATGTATACCGATTCGTAGCAAAGATTAATCTAAATAGTGATTTAGCATTTACCTTCGCCTTAATTAATAACATGTTTGAAACAGGATTTATTCCGGATGTCTGGAAAGTTCAAAAAATCCTCCCGGTTTTAAAACCAGGGAAAAATCCGTCCGAAGTCTCATCCTATCGTCCTATTGCTCTTTCGTCGTGTTTAATTAAAGTAGTGGAACATTTGATAAAGAACAGATTAGAATGGTTTGTTGAAAATCACAGTATTATCCCTCCTAATCAATACGGCTTTCGTAAAAAGAAATCTACTATGGATAATTTAAGTTTGTTAACAACAGATATCCGTATTTCTCAATCCCTTAACTCTTTTTCGGGCGCTCTTCGGGGCTGCCGGCTGCTTTTTGGAAGCGCTCCGAGTTTATTTTTGAAATCCTGGGAAGTCCTCAATTTTCCAGGTGTAAATTTAGCATAAAATAACCGCATTAAGTTTTAGTTTACGTGTATAAAAGTAAAATAATTTTTCTGTAGCCCCTTCGGGCTTAATTCAAGTTTTAATATAAAGTTTTACATATTTTTAGTTCAAATCTGCCACGTTATCCAAAAAGTGCACAGTGAAAGGCAAAACATCGGTCGTCGGTTTTAAATGCTTACCACATGTGCACGGTGATAGACTAGTGAACAGTTTCAAGTGCGTGTAAGTGATTTATGAGGGTATCCTTTGGGCTATGATGGTTGTAAACAATGTCGTATATGACCGGGCCACACTACTCAGACTTAATAGTGAAAGTGTCTATTTGGACCCTGCAATAGCTGCAAAGATATCGCTGTATAACCTTGGACGCGTTATTACTAAAACAACTACCCGTAAAATTAGGTTTCGTGGTTGCAGAGCTGGACGCAGTAGGAAAAAACATCTGGAACACAGCATCGAAATAGTTACGTCACCGCTAACAAAAGAACAGGGAAAAGTAGCAACTCAAATTCTCCCGATTCCGGAGAGAGAATATAACACAGTTAATGCTTGTATACAACGGCATGCAAACTTTAAGAGCCGTCAACTAGGTATAGGATCCAGGAGGCCGATTCACGTTCTTTTGGACTTTGCCTATGGCTGGCGTTCGCTAACGATAGCCGTCGGCTGTAAGGAAAGGATTTTTTTAGCCTGTAAGGTCAACCATAAACACATGTGCGACCGTTAAGCGATTCACGATCCTTACAGGCTTGGTTTCGGAGAGACCTAGTAAAAAAATCCTGAGCAAGAGTGGTTAAGAGATGTTAAGAGATTGCTTGAAAACAAAGATATATCGAATATAATCTATTGACGCAAGGTCTATAAACAAAACTTCTTAAAACATTCACTTTATATTATAATGCATTTTAACCACATCTTATTTTATTTTTAAACATCATAATAAAGCCGTTTATCTAAGATTTACGTTTTGTATATAGGTACCCTACCTAGCTATATAGTTAGAACTTTGTTATCAATTCACTCCGCGCCAGATTACCGCCATCTTAGATCTTAGCCGCCATTGCATATTTACGTCAAGTCTCAACAGTCAACAACAAGCAAACACAAGTTAGTTTGAGCATTCAGTAATAGCGGCACAGTTAGTCTTGTTGATATTTTTCATAAAAAATTGGAATGAGGTAAGTTAATATTCTATATAATGTAATTAAAAGCATATAAATGACTCAAAACGGAATTGACAACGATTTTATCGGTCTACAAAAGATAAATTGAGGTTAGAAATTTTTAAAACTCAAGTATAAGGCTAGACAGTTATTGTATTATTATTTTTTAGCTTTTGTGTTTAGAACCTAAGAAAAGTGTGTACTTAATTAAATAATATGTCGTTGCATTATCTTTCAGTTTATCCGTAAATAAAATTATACGGTCCGCGCGTACTTCGGCGGCGCAGTATATGATGATGGCAGATGCCATGATTTTAGAGCCAGCATTTGCAGCCAACAAATTTGTAGGAAAAAATGGAAAGGACGCTCTAGCTGCATTTTGGTTAAACCTTACCATAACATTAAATAATGCTGGTCCACAAAAAACAACAACACAATGGCAAAAAGTAAGATTCTATCAATGCAGAATAGTACTTGTCAATTTTGTAGTGTATTTGATTTGTGTACTGTAATGTAATATTCGTTTCAGGTGTGGACCGCATTAAAGTCCAATGTGAGGTCAAAGGTATCCAAAATGCGGAGAGAGAACCTGCAGACATCGGCCTGCATGTATCGGCCGGATGTTCACTGACTGCGTTAGAGGAGAAGGTCCTAAGTCTGATGGGCAATTTGATTGTCGACGGACTCAGTGTGCCCGACAACCTTCCGACTGACGACGTAAGTATTTTATTCATTTGTAAAGGCCCTTAGCCCCACTTGTTTTGCTAGTTTACATAATGTGTGAATAAAGAAATTTCATACGATACTTTGTTGACATGTTCATTTCTTTAACAGAGATCTCTTCTCGCACTGATGGAGGATGACGCTGATGGTACTGGTGGTGTGCGGGGAGAGTTTTTGAACCCCGTGGCCTCCCCTCCTACCTCGCCGACCTCTCCTCGCGCAGTGGACAACTCCATGCATTTCCCAGACTGTAATCCCCATGCATCAACCCAGAGTCCTCGATTGGTAGCAGGTAATTCTTTATACAATGTCAAGTAAAATCACGCCCATAACATGAATTAGATATACATATGAATAGTTTAATTCATTTATATACACATAAATTCTATTTTACAAAATTCAAATGATCAAATATTAAAATTATTACAGACATCAACTACATTGAGTTAAATGTTTCAGAAATTGTGGTAGAGATACCCAACATTAGTGGTGATGCGCAGGAAGAGTTGGTGGCTAGCCCTTTACCTCCGACCACTCCTCGCACAGTGGACCGACCTCCCCTTCCCCCTCCACATGCATCAACGCAGCGACCGAGGAGGAGAACTCGAAATGTAGCAGGTAATTAATACCTATAATAACAACAAATATGTTCACATCCATCGAATGTAAGTACACAGCATATGATTGTGTACATGGAGTAGATAAAAATATCAAAAGTTTTATTCATTTATGTACATATAAATTCTGTTTTATAGAAATTGAAAGATCAAGTGTTAAAATTATGTCAATTATATTGAGTTATTCAATTTTTCAGATCAAAATGAGACCAGAGCAGCTGCTTTTCAGAAACTGATGGATCAGCAGAATTGTGTCATATCGGTGAGGAAAACTGACTTAACTTTTTTTTTTTAAAGTATATTTTTATTTAGTTATAAAATGTGTGTACATCAATCTAGTATATTAATTAACCTTATTCTAAAACTACTATTTTTTTTTTTCACTTACATACTTACTAAAATTTGGACTTCACAACATTTAGACATAACCCACGAAAAACTGGAAGACTTCTAGCTTCCTTAACATTTACCGGGAGTTCATTGAACATTTTAAAATCTTTATAATAAATATTGTTTAATGTTCCGGATAAATTAGTCTTAGGAAGCCTAAAGTCTTTACAGCTTCGATACGACCTACGATAGCTATGGACTGTACTATTTATCTTACACTATTCGTCATATAGTCTGGCAACATTTTATTTTTTTAACTTATAAATAAATACCAGAGAATTAAATACTAAACATTGCCAAACACTAAGGATGTTGAGTTGGCGTTATTATGTTGACTTGGCATTACTATTGCATATTATGTGTGGCCTTCTTATTCCTATTTAGTAAATTGATTACATTTCAAGTTTGAATAATTTTTTTTTACAGAAACTCGCAGATGCACAAACGAGGTCAACCACGACGGTGGAGAATTTTTTAATGGGGATTGAGGCGAGAATAATGGAAGAGAAGATAAGAAAAAGGGAATGGCAAGAGATGATGAGAGAAAGAGACAGGGAATGGCAAGAGAGGATGAGAGAAAGAGACAGGGAATGGCAAGAGAGGATGAGAGAAAGAGACAGGGAAGAGAGAGCACAACAGTTCATGCAGCTTACATTATTATTAAAGAGACTAGTAGAGAAGAAGTAAGTAGAAAGACACAAACATTTTCAGCTGTTTTTGTAAAGGTCGTTTTTCAGTCTCACTCTTAACTCTTTATTTATTATTTTAAATAATTGATAACATATCATAAAGTGTTAATTTTGTTATGATAACAAATGTTTTATTATCTTCCTTTTTACGTAATAAGTAGATATAATGATATCCTTACTGGAATCTCCCGTGCTGAGGATTTCTGTGTATATATTATTATGTAATGTTTTTGTAGTGCAATTGAGTTTGTTTTTATTTTCTACTTCTGATCTCTATGTTTTCTTTTCATTCGAGTTGTGTATATTATGTATTTGTGTAATTTTTTGTAAAGGTGGGTTTTCAGTCTTACTCTTTCTTAACTGTATAATTGTTTTAAATAATTGTTAACATATCATAAAATGTTAATGTTATAATAACAAATGTTTTATTATCTTCCCTTTTAAGTAATAAGTAGAGATAATGATATCCTTACTGAAATCTCCCGTGCTGAGGATATTATGTAACGTTTTTTTAGTGCAATTGAGTTGTTTTTGTTTTCTACTGCTGATCTCTCTATGTTTTCTTTTTATTTGAGATTATGTATTTGTATAATGTTGTGTAAATACATATAAAATAAAAACAATATAAAAATAAAAAGTGGTGTTTAATTTATGTAAGGTATTTATTTTTTTTAAATTTGTGGGCATCTAGCCACTATTATATTTACAATTCTTCTGTAACTACTCATGGTGCTCTACTGAAGAGGACACATGGGTGACTCTTCGCATCCCGGTACAATTGGATTTACTAGCATTCATCTTTGTCGTGACAAACGTTAACGGCATACAAGTCCTTCCACCAAAAACGAGGTGAACGGAGCGGACCGAGTACATAATGCATACAATGGTTGATAATAGATACAATATGTAGTTGTTTTGATATAATGGTTTTGTATTAGGGCAATTCACCCCAAATAGAGTGCTTTGTGGATGCAATTGATGGTAATATTGATTTTAAATAGTTTATATATTTTTTTAAACTATAGTTACATTGAAGAAACAAACTTGTTTACAAATAATACAGAAAATGAGAGTAAACAAACAAAGACAATTCTAGAAGAGTGTCTAACCTAAACAGTACATAGCTGGTATTTAATTTTGAATATCTCAAATTTATGAAATAATAACATGTATAACAATTTATGAAATAATAATTGTAAACGTTCTTAGTCATTTAAAAGAAAATAATATTAGGAAAGATAGTTTTTTCTTTTTAAACAAAATTGTGGTTACGTGAAATAAGCAAACTTACATTAACAATGCAGCAAAAGAGGGAAGGCACATACACATGATTAAAGAGTTCTAACGTAAATGACACTTGTATGAAAAGAATGTATTTTGTCATGATTTAAATTTGAGAAATCAGCGCTGTTAATGTGTAAAGTGAGAAGTGATTATCTGATTTCTGACACGTCTTCCTTCAGCAAGACGTGTCCTCGGAAGTTCGTGGTCTTCTGCAATGGGTAATGGGTTATCTATTTCAGGCATTACCTGATCTATCTCAAGGTCCATTCTACTCATCCTCCGCAGATTGTGCAATACGACACACGAGTTGATGATGTGGCACGCTCGTACAGGTTCGTACATTAAAATACGCTGGGCCGATAGACATCTCCAAGTCCCTTTTAAAACACCAAAACACCTTTCCACAGCTGACCGAGCTTTGCAGTGTGCGTCCGTATATCGCTTTTCACTTTCAATGGCTGAATTGGGAATAGGTGTCATCAAACATGGTTCTAAAGGGTAGCCCGAATCTCCTGTTAAGTACAAATTTATTGAAATGTATAATATAAGTTATGTTGTTTTAATCAATATCTATGAATAGAATATAATGTTTTCTATTATATGTCGAGAGAATACAATATAAATTGTTATGTACTTGCTTCTATTGAAAAATCATCAATAAAAACACAAAATGTGGGTTTTGTAATTTAAGTATTGTCAATAAAACAATTATTTTTACCTAAGAGCCATGTTTTTCTTTCTCCTCTTTCATGCCAGAGCTCCATGATTCGTTGAGCTGGACAATTGGCCCAAATCTGGCTATCGTGCCGCGTACCAGGATATCGTGCATTTACATCTAAAATGACCAAGTTTGGATCACAAATCTGAAATATTAATTTTTTATTATAATATCATATAGGACTTTCTTGTGCATATTAAATTACACAAAGAATGATCCAAATCACGAGCTCACCATTTGCACATTTAAGGAGTGATATCCATGATGATTAAAATAGACGTTTTCCTGTTCTGCAGGAGCAATGATGGAAATGTGAGTGCAGTCAATGGCTCCTATACATCCAGGGAAAGGATTGTCTGCCTGATGAAAGATTTGCCTGACTTTTTGCCTATCTGCGGCAGTCGTCGGAAATTTAACCCATTGCTTTTGTAATGTTTGGCTGATAGCCGATGAAACATTTGATATGCATCGGCTAACAGACGACTGACTGACTGCCAAGCCGTACTCGTGGCCTATACCTCGCTGATAAGACCCCACCGCGTAGAACCTTACGGCAGTAAGTACCTGTGTAAGATTCAACCATTAATACCGTACCTTCTTTTTCATACATTATAATATACATATTCATGTTAATTAAATGTAGCACCCACCTTTTTTGTGTATTACAGACTGTGTGTCCATTTACAATACACATTTAACATAAACTACAAAATATTATATACCTAACATAGATTAATTAAATTAAATTACCTGTGATTGAACAGACAATCCATGCATTCTTTTCGGTTGTAGGGTGGGGGATAAAGATTCTATGAGGAAATAGCCAATTTCCTTTGAAATTCTGAATAAATTTATAAATTCTGTGTTCCCTATTTCCATCGGATTTTGCGCATCTCGCAGAATCCTAAATGGAATTCGTGCCCAATTTTCTTCATCCAAATGTACGATTTCCATGGCTAAAAATCCTGCAGCCATTTTATCTGCAAATTATTATGATTATTATTTATCTGAAAATCCTCAATGGTAAATTATTATAGGTATATCGCACATAAAAAGTGAAGTTAAAGTGAAGTTTATTGTATTTATCATATTTCTGACATATCGGTATTTTGGCAGGTTGCATACCTACGTTGAAACATCACAATTACGTTAATTCGAATCATTTAATAGCGTTTATAAGCGACAATTAACTCAAAAATCATGTTTACAGTCAATACTTACGATAATATTAAGTTTTCTCGTGTTAAAACCACTTAAATATGGAAAACCAAATAAAAAAACGTATCACAGTAAAACAAATCCTTTGTCAAATGACAGCCGCGGTCAGCCATTGACATCTCAAAGACAGGTCCCGAGCTCTCCTTACGGTGCGTTGGCCAACGCTAGCGTTATGTTTCAAAATGTAAGGAATATGCCGGTTATCGACTGTCACTGGGAGAACGAGAATCGCATTTCACGAAATATTCGAAGGTAAGGATAAATTTGAAGGCGAGGTTACTTTTGGTGTCCTTAAAAAGAACGTGAATCGCCCTCCTGGAATGTTAGATCTCTCAATAACAAGATAGAGGAGGTAGGGGAGGTTTTCAACGAACAGAATCTTCATGTCCTGGCCATAACTGAGACTTGGCACGAAAATAGTGACTCTTTTTCAATAAAGAGACTCCGAGCTTTAGGTTATGTCGTGCTAGAAGAAGCCCGACCTAAAGCAACAATTTCTCGGGATGACAACATCGCTAGCGTAAATCACGGGGGTATCGTGATTTTAGGTCGCCAGGGCTTGCGTTTAACAAGGGTGTCAATTGGTGCATACCGAACCTTTGAGCACTTGGGATGCCGAGTTTCGTCTGCAGGAGCATCATTCATTTTATTTACCCTATACCGGCCTGGTTCAAAACAAATCACTTTGGACTTTTTTAATGAATTTTCGTGTTTTCTCGAGCGGGTTGTGGGACTTTCCGATAATATTTTCATAACAGGTGACATTAACATTCACTTAGAGCGTCTAGAATCACCTAATACTCTTAAATTCACTGATTTATTAGACTGCTTCGGATGCCGTCAATGGGTTAATTCCCCAACTCACGATGCTGGCGGAACTTTGGACATTTTTATCTCAAAGTCAAGCGGTCCGTTTCTGGTAGCGGATAGTGTGGATGTAGGACTATCAGACCATCGACTTATTCGCGCAGAAATCGATTTTAACCCACCGAAAATTCCTTACGTTACTATCACATCAAGAGCATGGCGCGGTTTTAACTTTGACGACTTCCTGTCAGAACTAAAAGCTTCTCCGCTCTGTACACATAGCGCATGGGAAACAGAGTCGCCAACCAAACTAGCAGCAGATTATAACACCATCCTTTCAACCCTTTTAAATACATATGCTCCAATTTCTACAAAAACTCGGCGTCTACGAAAATCTGATGCCTGGTTTGACGAAGAATGTCGGAGCCAGAAGAGATTGATGCGTAAATTGGAGAGGTCCTACAGACACTCGGGGGTTACATCACGGAACGATTGGATACAGGCTCAAAAAGAGTACACGATCTTAATCCGTTCAAAAAGGTCTGAATATTGGACAAATAGGATCACTTCAGAGCGTCAAAATCCACGTAGTCTTTGGAACTCGGTTAAGACAGTCATTGCTGATGTCCATGCACCAAATACAATCGACATAGCTCCGGAAATCTTCTCCAAGTTTTTCCTTGACAAAATTGAGTCAATACGAGCCCTAACAACCTACGCTCCACCACCGTATTTTACTAAATGCAATAGAGAAAACCTTTCTGCCTTCAAACCTACATCCCTAGAAGAAGTAAGGAAATTAATTCTTACTTCACCGAACAAGCAGTGTTCGCTCGACCCTATTCCAACGTGGCTACTGAAAAAGTGTTGCAATGAAATTGCTCCCTTTTTAGTTCATCTTTTCAATAAGTCACTTAGCACGGGTGACTTTCCAAAATCCCTTAAATCAGCTATCGTAACTCCATTATTAAAAAAACCACAACTGGACGCTGAAGATCTTTCAAATTACCGACCCGTTTCAAATCTGCCTTTTATATCAAAAATATTAGAAAAAATCGCTGCCTCACAGGTCATATGTCACTTAAATTCAAATGAATTATTAACTAAATACCAATCTGCATACAGACGGTTCCACTCCACAGAAACCGGGTTACTTCGTGTTTTGTCGGACATAACTACTGCCATTGAGTCGGGTAAACTGGCACTTCTTTCAGTCTTGGACATGAGTGCTGCATTTGACACGATTGACCATGACTTTCTTATTAAACGATTAGATGAATCATTTGGTTTAAACTGTGATGTTAAGACCTGGCTGACATCGTACCTGGCCAACCGTTTACAAGCCGTAAAAGTAGGAAAAAACCAATCAAATTATGCAACCCTTTCATCTGGAGTACCCCAAGGGTCCGTTCTGGGCCCACTACTCTTCATCCTCTTCACAAATGATGTCGCTAAAATAATAGAATCATTCGGCCTTCTATCTCACTGCTACGCTGATGACCAGCAAGTTTATTTTTACTGCTTACCAGAAGAAATAAACAGTCTAAAAATTCGTATAACTGAGTGTATAGAAGCAATTACTCGCTGGATGACCTCAAATAGATTGAAACTGAATCCCACAAAGACTGAGTTTCTGTGGACTGCTACAAGCAGACGTCAGCATAACATTGAAAACTCCCCAATAACCATTTCCGGAAGTGACATCACTCCAAAAACGTGCATCAAATTACTGGGTGTCAATCTGGATGCTAATTTTTCCCTTAAAACTCAGGTGAACAGAACTGTAAGCACGGGGTTCTTTCAATTAAGGCAAATTAAAGCAGTGCGGAGAAACCTGCCAACAGAGGCGACTAAATTGCTAGTCAATTCCTATGTTGTTTCACGTCTAGATTATTGCAACGGAATATATGCAAGTCTCCCTAAATGTCAAATCAACAAATTACAATCCGTTTTCAACGCCGCGGCAAGGCTTATCACCGGAGTATCTAAATACTCCCACATTTCAGAGCATCTCAAAAATCTGCACTGGCTCAAATGTCCTGAAAGAATCCAGTTCAAGGTATGCTGGATGGTATTTAAGTCACTTAACGGAATGGCTCCGGCTTATTTATCAGAATTGTGTATTCCAGAAGATTCCAACTCCCGACAGTCAACCCTTAGGTCAGCAACGTCATCAGCTATCGGAAGGTTGAAGGAACCAAAGCGCACACCAGATACTAAGTTCGGTGAGCGTGCTTTTGCCGTGTCAGGACCTAAAGCCTGGAATGGACTGCCACATGATTTGAGAATGATCGCAGACTCGACAGAATTTAGGTCTAAACTTAAAACGCACCTTTTCAGACAGTCGTATCCATAATTTCAGAAACCTAAACTTTCACAGTTGACGGCAATTTAAATTTAAATTAAAAAAATGTAAAAAATACTAAAAATAAAATAAAATAAATAAAAATAATAATTAAAAATAAATAAATAAAAATGATAACAATTTGTAGGCTTTTAAGACAGTTAAAATACATTTAAATTAAAATAAAAAAAAACTATAGCAGACTTAAGATCATGCGACGATCAGTGTTTTTTGATATAGTGTCCTCTGCGTGCAGTTCTATCTTTTATAAGCATAAACTTTTTAATATAAGTGTGTTTGTTGGAATTGACTTGCCAGGTAAGTATGTTTTGGTATCATTTCTAAATAACAAATGTAGATCCTAGGAAATAAATTGTACAGCGCCCTTGAGGTGATTTTTCACAAAAACGGCGCTCTACAAATTATCCAATTATTATTATTATTATTATTATTGTACATTGGCCACATTTCTAGATCTTTCTTCAGCTTACGACGATGTATTAATTGATGTTTTGAAGGAAAAATTAATTAAAATAAAAATCCCCATAAAATTAGTTCAATTTATTATCAACTTGCTAACAGACAGAACCATTATTATCCACTCTTCCTCAAACATATTGAAGCGCAAACTTTGGAAAGGGCTACCCCAGGGGTCTGTAATCAGTCCATTATTATTTAATATTTATATGAGTGATTTAGACATTGTAATCCCTTCGTCTATTAAGCGACTTTATTTTGCGGACGATTTTCTCATATATTTATTTCACAAAAATTTATCTCATGCTGCGAAGGAATTAAATTTGGCCTTACATAATATTAAAGTTTGGATGTTGACAAATGGAATGAATTTAGCTACCTCTAAAACCAAGGTAGTGGCTTTTACTCGCAAAAGAAAACTGCCTAACTTTACAGTCTCTTTTGATAATTTCCCCCTTCAAATCGTTAAGCAAATAAAATTTCTTGGCCTGCTTTTGGACCATAAGCTTTCCTGGCTCCCGCATATTCAGAACGTTTCTGCTAAGTGTGAAAAGGGGCTTAATATGATGCGAGCTGTTTCCAGAGTATGGTGGGGATCCCATCCTACTACTCTTAAACTAATGTATAATTCCCTCGTTCGAAGTCACTTGGATTATGGCACATTTCTTTTCGACCCACTTCCTAAATATCTGGATAAAAAACTTGAAAGAATCCAATCAAAAGGGCTTAGAATGATTATTGGGGCAATGAAATCTTCTCCAATTAATGCTCTTCAGATAGAATGTGTAGATCCTCCCTTGTTTTTGAGAAGACAATACCTCGCGGATAGATATATCTTCAAAACGTTATCTTTATCGCGTCACCCATTGGAACAGAGTCTCGATCGTTTGTTAAGTATTTTAAATAGCAGAAGGAGGGTAATAGATAGAGACCGATTCCCTCTCTTATTAAAAAGTTTTCTATTTTTTTATTTATTTTTTTTATTTTTTTATTTTTTATTTATTCACATTTAAACCCGCTAAACTACTTGTGTAGTTTGTCAGCAGGGACATAGAGACAACATTTATACACTCATAAGATACAATTTGAACGGTACATAATTACATAAATTGGTTACATTGCAGAAAAGTTTAAATAGCAGCATAAAAGCCTTATATAATAAGCAAGTAAAAATAAATGTATGAACAAATTAGTATTATCAACATAAAACATAAAAGCCTTATAAAATAAGCAAGTAAAAATAAATGTATGAACAAATTAGTATTATCAACAAGTACATCAATAGTTTCATAAATAGAGGTAGGTAGTCAGGTATTACAAAATAATTGTTTTTCCATTTTCTAAGAATATGAATTCCATTTCAGGGGCATCAGTATAGATCATTATTATCCAATTACCATTTCCTTAGATTATATTTAACATTAGCAGTATACATGTTATTATTTTTAATTGTCATTGGTAATAAGTTAAACATTTTGGGTACTATATAGTTTAAAGTTCTTTCACCATATTTATTAGTACATTTCGGAACTACCAGTCCTTCATTTTGAGTGAATCTTGTGTTATGTTTATGGCAAACTCTTTCCCTATACAATGAATCAGACAATATAACATGTTGACTTACAATATTATAAAACAATAATCCTCTGACAGGTAAAATATTCAGAGACTTGTATATTAATTTAATGTTACTTCTGTGTTGATTGTCATATTTATGGATTAACAATTTTATAATGGAGTTTTGTAATGTTTGTATATAGCTTATATTAGTTTTACAAGAATGTCCCCAAGAAGTAATTCCATAACGTATAGTGGATTCAGCCAGAGATAAGTAGATTAACTTTAAAGTACTTATAGGCACGAAATATTTTATTTTATAAATCCTACCCACAATAGCTCGTAGACGTTTACAAACATTAGCAATTTGTACATCCCATTTCATGTAGCAGTCAATAGTAACACCCAAATATACATAACTTTTGACAAAATCAATGGTTTCACATGAACAGGGCTGTGCAACATTTTTATGTATGCAGTCAAATGTGTGTGTATATAATGAAGGAATTACATTACATCTGGCGTGTGGAGATCTGATGTGCATAATTTTAGTTTTTTTGGCGTTTATAAAGAGGCCTGCATCATGCGACCATTTCAGTAGGGCAATAAAATCATGTTGCATAAGGTTCATTGCAGTAACCAGATCTTCGTGCGATATTACGAGCGCCGTATCGTCTGCATATACAAAATGTTTAACAAATGAAAACAATTTTCTCATAATTGAGACATAAATAATATAAAGGGTTGGCCCTAGAATTGACCCCTGTGCAACACCTGTTGAGATATATTTTCTTTTGCTAAATTTTTTAAGAATTTTTACTCTTATTTGTCGATCAGTTAGTAAATTTTTTAATAAAACTAGCAGCTTTCCTCTAATTCCTATTGCCTCCAGTGTTTCTAATAGTTTATTTGTATCAATGGTATCAAATGCCTTAGAGTTATCTATGAATAAAACCAAAACTTGTTTTTTTAGATTTAATTCATAATTTATGTGATTTGAAAATTCCTGAAGCAGCATTTCCGTACTTTTTTTCTTTTGAAATCCATATTGGTTGGGATCCAACAAAGAGAAAGATTCTAGATATTTATTAAGTTTTATGGAAATGTATTTTTCAAGTATTTTTTCTAGGGCTGGCAATATGCTTATTGGCCTATAATTTTGAATATCTGTATGTTTGCCCCCTTTGTAAATTGGCCTAATGATGCTACTTTTTAGTTCATCTGGTATTACTGCTTGCGATAAAATTAAATTGATAAAGTGTGTTATAACAGGCCCTAAAATATTAATATGTGTCTTAATGTCAAACATTCGAATGTTGTCAATCCCTGGTGACTTTGAATTGTTTAATTTGCTAACAATAATATTGATTTCTTGGCAGGTAGCTCTGGGTAGGTACATACTATGTTGCACTTCATTCGGCCTGACGGTCGATGCTAAATAATCACATTTATGTATCATAGAGTTAACACTATTTGTAAAATATTCAACAAACTTATCTGCTACGGTTTCTTCATTATTCGTATTTAACATATATTTCGAGATTATTTCGTCACAACTACTTTTGGACTATCTTAGATATCTGTTGTTATGTATTTGAGTTGTCACAATGTTACGATACTTACTTAGCCCATAGATGTGTTAATAGGCTGTTATTGTGTGTGGTTTTTCTAAGTACATTATTGACTGTTAATATGATAGAATAGTGGGTGGCCAAGTTTGACTTTGTTGGTCTTTGAAGGCCAACGCGCCAGAGTCCCTTCCAGTGGTTGAACTGGAAAAGAGCTCGCCAAACCGACCTACCGACGGTAGAGCGTAATTCTCCTTTCAGGGCGGGGGAAAATATATCCCATCTACATGATGTTTGAAAGGAAGTTGCAAGGTTGTAGAATGAAAGTAATCTGGATAAACTTTGGACTGGCCGTAACAAGTTATATTTGATAAATTTCACAGAGATATACATAAAGGTGAAAACTTACCCCCATCGACCAGAACGTAGAATCTATCTACCCTGTCTAAAATAATATGAACGTACGTAGTTATGAGGAACGAACACCGAGTGCCGCGAATGGCGGAGTAGATGAATCAGCCATGTAGCTAGAGGACGGCAGCGTCAGGATGTGGCTGGCCAACGGCCCAGTGTGTGGTCCAGCCAAGAGGAGTAGACGGCATCAGAATGTGGCTGGCCTACGGCCCAGTGTGGTCCAGCCCAGAGTAGTAGACGGCATCAGAATGTGGCTGGCCTACGGCCCAGTGTGGTCCAGCCCAGAGTAGTAGACGGCATCAGAATGTGGCTGGCCTACGGCCCAGTGTGGTCCAGCCCTGAGTAGACGGTTAATCCGTAAGTTTCCCTTCCACGAGGCAAGGTGGAACTTAATGCTCTGAATCAAAATGCACACGGCGAAAACAGTTTATCGGCAGAAATAATCACCGATCGCTTGGATAAACTATGATTACCCCCACGGCCACACATGGTAAAAACGTTTTCATTATTCACGCCACCCGGGGCGAATTCCACTCGCGGGAAATATGACTAGACTTCTAATCTCGAAGCACAAACTGAACATTTCGGTATTAATCGCAAATCCATGAATTAACTTTCGATTAGATCCTCAGACCTCTAGAAATAATAATTGACCCCCCGACCGGACAGCCTGTCTCTCCTCTCTCTCCTGTCTGCCCGGCCGGGAAGTGAATCCATCTTGAATTTCTTTTCACTTCCTGTTAAAGTTCTAAGTTGCCAGAGCATAAACAATAGACAAGATAAATCACAGATTTGACAGGTTCTTACTTAGAGTGAAAATCGTATGTTATTTTCATAACACTGTCTTCTTACCTTCAAAATCTACAAGATGATCCAATCCTTCCTATTTACAGTACCCCGTTTAATGCTATTAATTTTATCCCAAACGTTATAATTTCTGACTTCCGGACGAACATTTTATCATCAGCTAATAACTTTCAAAATGTTGAAGAACATTTTAAAAACTTTATATTTTCAAAGTTTCCTGGATTTTCCCTCATATACACAGATGGTTCCAAATCCGACCACAAAGAATGTGGCGCATCGGTATATATTCCTGAATTCAATGTTAATCTGTCTTATAAATTGCCTAAAGAAATTTCCATATTTACTGCAGAATGCTTCGCAATTGAACAAGCTTTAATTCAAATCCAACTCCTCAATATTCGTCGAGCCTTACTGTGTACTGACTCTCTAAGTGCAGTATTAAAAATTTCCTCTAATATCGTTCGATGTCCAGAAGACTATGTTATTTGTAATATTAAAAAAATCCTCGATTCTTTAAACGAATCTATGTTTGAGACAATACTGGTTTGGGTGCCTGGCCATCTAGGAATTGAGGGTAACGAGAAAGCTGATTCTCTCGCTAAACTTGGAACTGTATCTGGTTCTATTCCTTTAGATTTTAAAATTCCTGTCTCTGACGTCTTCTCTATTCTTAAATCCAACATGTCTCGTTCCTGGGAAGAAAATTGGACAGTCACGAAAACTCAAACTGGATCTTTCTATGCTGGAATACAAAATCATATTCCAAGTAAACCCTGGTTCCACGGCAAAAAAAAGTCCAAAAGATTTATTTCCTGTATCTCGAGAATGAGAATTGGCCACTGCTCTATTGCAACTCATTTGTTTAAAATTCGGGTGCTCGAAAGTTCATTATGCCAGTGTGGTGTGGAGGATGAGACTCTTGACCATGTCTTCTTCAATTGTAAAAACCATTCTTCTTTCAAAGGCATGTATCGATTGCTTATTAAAATCACCCACCAGTCTCCCCTTAGTATTCCATATTTGCTGTCTCTCAACAACTCTCGCGTATATTCTATTCTTTATAAGTTTATAGATTTGAATGACTTTAATATATGATATGTCCAGTCCCCTTATAGATAATTCACATCAGTTTAACCATATATCTTAACCCAATCGGCACAAAGCACTCTCTTTAGGGTGAATTGCCTAATACAAAAAAAAAATGACTAAATACTTGAATTCTTAGAAATATTAAACCTAATTTTTGACCATCTTTATCAGCAAGTACCGGAAAGTTGATGGAATCAAAGCACATTTCATTTATGTTAATAACAAATTTAACAAGCTTAAGTTTTTTCTGGCTTTGTGTTGTAGAGGTATAATATTTCACAAAATGGGTCTAAAATTTTATTTAGTAATTTTGATTTTTTTTTTATTGAATACCGCACAAGAGACCCTTTTAACAGGAATCAGTAGGACTATGGCATAACCGATCGGACTTTCAATATGAAAACCGCACAGGAGTCCCATTTGCTCCCAACCATCTGGAGCCAGCGAGACTCGAGCTACAGCATCCCCAACTGGGGTATGTTGTGAGGCTGAAGGGTAAAGAGGAGAGGAAGGAGCTGGGAAGAGGAAAGTGGGGGAGTACCTGGCTATTCAGATCTGATCGCCAAACACGGCTGAAGCCATTTCGAGCAACTTTTCTAATCTGAATGGTGGTCTTACACCAGGGCGATACTAAGAGTATCTTCCACTCTGGAACTTGCCGCACGAATACAATTAATTAAAATTAATAAATTGTGAAAATAATCAAATACAATTTACTTGCACACGCCGAGATTTGAACGCGCCACCTTCACGTGCTAGTCGAGAGCCTTATCCCTCGACAACGTAGGCCGTCAAGTAAGTCGACTTACCGGTCAAGAGTTCCAACTGCTCCTAAACGTCTGCAGCCAGTGAAGCAATGGCATCTCCAAATGGGGATGCCAATGTTGTGAGGCTTGATCGGAGTGGGAAGAGAATTGATATTAGTTAACTATTCAGATGCGGTCACCAAACATGGATAAAACCATTTCAAACGAAATTTCGATTCTGAATGGTGATCTTTCACCAGGGTGATACTGAGAGCATCTGCCATCGCATGTTGATGTATATTATAATAAATTCTCAGCATCTTTATGGTGTTAATAATGAACCTGGTAAAACTTACATGGCATTAAATACGCTTCGCTAATTAATTATAGGGCGTCAAATGAAAATGTTCAGACGAATATGTAGTAAAGGAGGGTGAAGAAGTGAACGAAATGAATTTACGATCATTTTAGTGAAAGGGAAAAAGAACAGGAAGATCTCCTCGTCTGCAAACTAGTTCGTAGACCAATCAAGTTAGCGTCAGGATTTGCTGATAACTGACAATATAGCTCAATATGATAGACATTGTTGATACAGGAAATACTTAACAACTTGGTGATATGAACCAATGCCAATGATCCAGTATTACATTCAATTACAATTTAGTGTACTTAATAATATGCCTTTGGGGTACATTGTGATTGTAATTACCGTTCAATAACTAATCTACTTTTCAAATTATTGTTACAAATATATTTTTTATATTTTTGTAATCTATACAAATGTAAATACAAAAACTGATCTCAAGAGAAGTTATGTCATCCTTCCAAAAACTGATCTTACGAGATTACCTATATGTCAGCCTATCAAAAACTGATCTTACAAGGTGATATGTCATCCTACCAAAAACTACTCCTTAATAACACAATATACCTAATCCCAAAAGTTCTACCTGTCCCATAATATTAAGGAATAAGTACCGGGGGCTTAGGAAAAAAATATAACGTCAGCCAAAATAACGTCCCAACATATTTTTAAATGAGTCTCTAGTCCCTGGTGACAGATGACGCCATTTTATATCATTGCGAGAGTGCCGCGGATGTATGCATGAGTGATTTTTTATGTCCATATTTCTCTACGTTCCGTCTGCTTCAATTGTTTAAATTATTGGTAATTTCCAAAGGTACTTGTTATTTAAATCGTGTATGTAATGTATTAGTTTAGTTGTTTAGTGCAACAGAAGCCTGATCCCCAAAACATAAAACTGAGTTATGAAGGATTGAATGATTTTTTTATTTTTTTTATTGAAGAAATAATACTGACAATGTACAAATGTTTCTTAACATGATATAATTGAGAATTATTAATTATTACTCTTGAAAAATATCTACGAGTAAAAGTTAGTTAAACTTTTGTTGTTTTGGAGAAAAATGCATAATGAAGAATACTCTTTTATAGTGCGCGACATCGGTCCAATCGTCAAGGGGCTGGTGTTGCAATATCAATTGCATGAAAATACTTAATGTCACAACAAAGTGAATGCTTCAAAAGCATTTTAAATTTGAATATATATATATCATATCATATATATATATATTGGGCGTTTGTTGCATTTATGTAATTTAACATAATACGTAATTTTAGAATAATAACTCAATTTTGTTTCGCGAAATTGAACAAAATACTCTCCCTTTAATTCTAGTAGACATCACCAACCACGTCATGTTTGTAAGAGTTTTTTAAGTAACTATTTGTCAATAGACATTTACAAGCTCCAAATAAACGTGTTCGATTTTGACTTATTCGATAGTTAATTGTTGTAGAGTTTGCGTCTGAAACACGATTGACAAGATATTAAACAAAGCTTGAAATGTGATAAAAACACAAAATGTAAAAACGATTTAACTGATGAAATAACTAACTGACACTGATGAAGAAGATCATCGATCCGGTTGTGTAATGTTTATGACGTCACAATATACTGCTCTACGTTCTTTGAACACACTCACTTATTGCTTAGATTATTCAGGGACATCCACATTTTATTAATTTGTAACAACGTACTTTTGATTTTGTAAATTATTATCGGATTACCAACCATTTATTATTATAAAAAGTGAATACTATTAACATTCATAAAAACATGTATTTTTTTTTAGTAAATTTACTTTCAAAAGTGTTTGAATAATATCTGCTATGATTATTACAGTTAACTTGTTCTTTCATTACAAACCACAAAAACGCTTATTTCTCATTCCTTTAAGCTATCGATCACTTACTTTTTTACAAAGTAACTCGTTCAGGAAAGGAACAAGAACAAATGACAAGAGAGAACAGGGAACTTAAAATAATATGTTGTTGTTCCAATAATATGTGGTCTCAGAAAAACCATCAGGTTTTGGCGTTTACAGATTGACTTGTCTAACTAAGAAACAAATTGGATTGCTTTGTGGCGTTTCTCCAAAACATGTTTTTGTGTAAACAATCTATGCTTTAAAATAAGTATGAAAAATCATGGGATATTATAAACTTAGGATTTCTAAAGCTGAAAGTGTACGTATAGAACGGGGACAGTAAATGATTGTTGTAAAAATGTACACGCGAAAACATTTACAGCAGCAACTATAGCTTTAATAAAAATAAATTTTCGACATTATTTGTTCTACATCAGTAATGTTTTGTAAGTTATCAAATTATATCTGATTTTTTCACACAATAAGATCTAATTTTGAAAATGACAGATAAATTCAAAACAAATCCGAGATTATTGAACAACAGTTACAATCACCCACCGACACCACCACAGACCCATTACCGAAAAGTTACAAAAATTATCAAATCAAAAAAGAAATCGTGCTCTGTTATTGGTTAACGGTATTTTCATATTTCATCACCAGCGTCTTTGAGGTGATTTTTCAAATCAACGGCGCTTTATAAATTTTCTGTAATTTAATTAATTTTTAAACGCAATTACAAATTTTATATATATCTTAGAGAAGATATTATCTAAAAAAAAATCGATGACCGTAAAAAAGCAAGAATGCGAAATCTTTTCCAGAGACTCTAGCCCAGAGGTTCCCAAAGTGGTCTATATAGACCCCCAGGGGTCGATATCGGCTTGCTGGGGGTCTATGTCAGCGAGAAAAAAATTTGGGGGTCCACGAGATTCAAATGGGGGTACGTACGAGCGGACCCCCATTTTCCCGAGCGTTAGAACTAGAGAAAAATCACTTTTTCATCTCCATAAATGTTCTACTAATTTCAGACAAAATGCGTTTATATTCAGAGCCTGTAGTATATTTAATAAGAATTTTAATGATATGAACATATTCACATGTAATTTAAGAACCTTTAAAAGATATGTAATAACTAACATTAAATAATTTTAAATATTCTACTGGAAATTATCATGTTGTTGCTTTGAATCCTTTCCAGTTACTTACCTTCCAATTTATACTCATGTGTTCAATTTAGTTGTAGGTATACATTTATTATATTGTTATTATTACTATTGTGTAGTGCTTTTATTGATTGCTGCTGTGTTGAAATTTTACAATACATTATGGTTTGAATTTTAGCTGGTTATTAATATATCAGTTAACTTTAAATTTTTGAAATTATTAAGTATAGTATATCAGTTAATTTTAAATTTTTGAAATTTAGCTGTTTATTAGTAAATCAGTTAACTTTAAATTTTTATTTATTTGTGTTCTTACATCTTCTATTATTTTTTTATTAATTATTTACAATATTGTATTTTTTTTAAATCTCTCAGGCCACGGGTACAGAACCCTTAGTTTTTTTTTTTAAATATTTTTTTTATTATTATTATAATTTTAAGTGAAAATCTGTTATTGGATTTTATCTTTATTATTTAGTTTATTCTTATATATATAAATAATCTGTTAATTTTCCCAAATAAAATAAAATAAAACTTTATCCAAAGTGCTTCTGATTGGTAGTTTTAGAATATCATTATAATTAGTTTACTGACTTAACATATCATTTACAATTATCAGAATTTTCTCCTCCCCAGGCTATGATACTGTACTTAATTAAAGATTGACATAGTGCATAGTATTTTTTTCAGCTGATTCTTGTTAACGGCCCTCGCTACTAAATGTTTCTAGCGCGAATTCGAATATCTAACTCGCTGCACCTGGCAGCTGGCCGGTGCGTTCCATTCAATACAAGACACGCACAGAGCAAAACAAATTATTATTAATTAAAGATATTGTGATTATGAAAATTATGTTAAAATATATTTTAGAATGTAATGCAATATTATAATAGCTTGATTCATGGAGGAGGTTCTCAGTAACAACATTTAATATAACTTTTTATTTGGATTTTTTTTTTGATAAATACAATTATAAAGAGTTACAAAAGGCTTTCCTTTGTTCCAGCCTGGTTTCGCAGTGCGGCGGGGCACTGTTAATACTAAATTGTATAGTTTAATTTGAGGTCACGGGTTCAAAAGCCGGCGAGGACAAAACAAATTTAATTTAATTTATATAAGTATGTCATATTATAGAATTAAAATAAATTTTATATAGTTACATATAATGAATCTGTACCTCGTTCAAAAGTGGAAGATACGTTCAGTATCACCCTGGTGAGAGACCATAATTCAGGATTGAAAGTTGCTTGAGAACGGCGTAGATATGTTTAGTGACTAGATCTGAATAGCCTGGAACTTTCCAACCCCCCATCTTCCCTATCTCTAAAAATGTAGACCACATACATAAGGAATATAAATGAAATTTCTTTTCAGGACACTTCAATGAAAATGTTATTGATCTTCTTAAAAATTCTTACATGTTTTGGTTTTAACTGAAACCAATTTTACTTTACTTCTTTTCGGTATTATGCACTTTGAATTACTCAGGATTTATAATAGGCATGCAGCGATTATGTCCAGGATCAATTAATTCGGGTAGCATGCAAAAATTGTAAAAGCGATTCAGCTGTTCAACCATATTAGTCTGCCGAAATTCGTCATCCCGTAAATTTTTTTCGATTTTTATCCGAGTTCAGTCCATACAACAAACATACAAATAGCTTTTTTTGTTACATGCAATTGGCCCTGAACCTGGTAAAACCAATCGTGAGATGTATTTACCAGAATTTCTCCATTTTTGCTAACATAATTTTTTTGGATTTTACTGCTTCTTATATGAGCATGCTGCGTGCTGCGAAAGGACATTTAATTTCAATCATGGTGTATTCAGAAGAAATTCCATCTGGTGTCGCACCCATATACGGATACTCTTCATGTATGAAAAGACCACACTTTTCTATGGTAATGCTTTCTAGTTCTGCAAGCTCCTTCAGGACATTGTATTCATGTTTGACTTTGACTTTGGACAATACCCTCAACACTACATCACTTGTTCCTGTATTCTCTCTGAAACCAAACTGATTGCTAGAGAGTATATTATATGTTTCTAAGAATGATACCAATCTCGACATAGCTAATCTCTCCATTACTTTTGAAAGAGTATTGAGTAAGAATATAGGTCTATAATTATTAACATCTAGACGATCTCCATATTTAAAAAGGGGAATTACTTTAGCTTTCTTACAATGAGAAGGGAACATCCCACTCTCGAAGCTAATACAGTGTTTTCCAATAAGAGGTGTTATTTTGAATAGCCCGCTATTTCGGTAGATGTTACTTTTGAAGCTGTCATTTTTTGACATTTGACAAGTAGAAACAACGCCATTAATAAAATGGAACGATACACGCTTCAACAACGCATTGAACTTATTAAAATTCACTTGAGTGAATCAAATGCAAATCATTTTGAGTGATGAGGCCCATTTCCACCTCGGTGGCTTCGTCAACACGCAAAATCGTCGCATCTGAGGCTCGAAAAACCCAAGAGTTATTGTTAAAAAGCCTCTTTACACTCAACGTGTGACTGTTTGGTGCGGTTTATGGTCCGGCGGAGTCATTGGACCTTACTTTTTTGAAAATGAGGCTGGAGCAACAGAATGGACAACAGTGAATGGACTGCGCTACTGAAAAAAAATTAATGATGTTTTATGGCCGGAATCGGATGGTATTAATCTGGACAACGTTTACTTTCAACAAGACGGCGCTACGTGCCACACAAGCAACGAAACCATTGATATTTTACGATTAAATATCAAAATTACACCTCTTATTGGAAAACTCCTGTATTTACAAGGTGAGATATGAGACAAGCTAATTCGGATACATGCATTTTATACACCATAACACTTAAAGAATCAATACCGCACGAGAAAGACATTTTTAAATCATTTATCACATTTGTGACTTCAGAAATGCTAGTTGGTTTAAAATAAAAATTGTCCCCTGTAACGTGAAGTTCAGATTTTATTATTTATTTATTTATTTATTTATTTTAGGAACATTAACAGTCTTAGTAATATAATATACATAAGAGAATAACAAAAAACAGACCAATTATTAATGTTCACAGATATATATAGAAACATAAAACTAACCTGCAAACGATAAACCTATAATATGCCTACCATAAACAGCAATAAATAAAAGTGATTTTAACTATACTTAAATAGACTTGGGTTGGAACGGGAAAGGGGAGGAGAGGGATGAGGAAAAGTTGCCACGCAGGTAATATTAAAATATTAGGTACAATCATTTTAACAGTGGTTAATATGAGTTAGAATGTGATACAATGAAATTCTGTAGTGATAGTAACTAGCAGTGAATATGTCAGCACGAGTGTCTATATTTGCAAATTTATTATTATAGTAGTTACATGTCCTTTGCATAAATTCATTTTGGTTGGAATTGGTATTGCATCTATCAATGTAGAAAAGGGTATTTTGTCTGCTGTATCGAATTGGCGCATGGAAATTTATTTTGTTCAGCAACTCCGGGCAGTCAACTTTAGAGTTAATAATTTTATACAAGAGCATCTGATCAGCGACAATCCTCCTGTTGAGTAGTTTCGTGATTCGAAAATGTTTCTCGATTTCGTCGTAAGAGTTGTATATGTTAAATGATTTAAAATTGAGGAATTTGAGAAATCGTTCCTGAACTCTTTCTAACCTGTTAACATAAACAATATAGCGCGGGTTCCAAACCGGTGAACAGTACTCCAGGTGGGGACGAACATGTGAATTGTAGAGAGTCAGATATGTCTTAGTATTTTTGAAAAATTTGCATGTTCTCAGTACAAAACCTAGACTTTTTGATGCTTTGGTGACAATGTTATCAACGTGTTTATCAAAGGTAAGTTTAGAGTCCAAGAAAACCCCGAGATCACGCACATAGTCTTTATTTGTTAAAATCGATCCAGAAATGGTGTAATCATGCAGTATTTTCACACGGTTACGTGTGAATGTGACTTTGCAACATTTAGAAATATTGATAAAAAGCTTATTTCTGAGACAGTAATCCGTCAGTCGATCAAGATCTGCTTGTAAACGCGCAGAACAGTCCGGGGAGCTTATAGGAAGGTATATCTTCATATCGTCAGCAAATAGTAAAATTTGAGCGTTGTGAAAACATGTCGTAATATCATTAATATAGATAGAGAAAAGCAAAGGACCCAAAATGGACCCCTGAGGCACACCGGAAGTAATGATTTTCCAGACCGAGGAAAATCCACCCACTGTCACAGCCTGGGATCTGTTTGTTACGTATGAGGATAACCAACGAAGGAGATCTCCATGAATACCATGATTAGCAAGTTTTCTAAGCAGAATGTTGTGGTTGATCTTGTCAAAAGCCTTGCTATAGTCGGTATAGATTGTATCAACTTGCACACGTTTATCCATGGAGGCAGACAAGAAGTTTGTAAAAGTTATAAGATTAGTAGCAACAGAGCGACCTGCAAAGAATCCATGCTGAAATTCGTTGATCGAATTCTTTACCACAGGGAATAACTGGTCATAGACTATGTTTTCGAACACCTTTGAAAAAATGCAAAGCTTGGAAATGGGTCTATAATTATCTGCTTCACACTTAGTTCCCGATTTATGAATTGGTGTGATGTAGGCTCTTTTCCATATATCTGGAAATGTACCAGTCTTGATCGATATATTAAACAGTATTGATAGCGGGAGTGACAAATGATTTGCGCACTCGGTAATGAACAGTGGTGGGATACCATCCGGCCCAGCTCCCTTGCTAGAATCGAGCCGTTTTAAATATTTGGACACGAGGTCAGCATCGATAAAAACTGATCCCATCGCACAAACCTGCTTAACTACAGAGTCATCGCAGGAAATCCCCAGAGGGTCAGCCGGTTCGTAGACAGAATGAAAGTAATCAGCAAATAAATCACAGACTGCCTGTCCACCCTCGGCTGTTACATCCTTAAGATTTAATACGCTAGGAATAGATGCTGATAGTTTTTTTGATTTAACATATGACCAGAATGCCTTGGGATCTTTGGCGATATTCTCTTCAGCATTATTAATAAAGTCTTCGTGACACTTTTTTGCCATTTTTTTCTGTCTGGTGCGTAGCCTTGAAAAAGTAATGTAATCGGAAGGGTTCTTGTAGGTTGTATATAGTCTGTGAAATTTCTGCTTTTCACGAATAAGTTTTATTAATGATGAGCTATACCACGGGGGGTAGGAATATTTACCAGTACGCCTCAATGGAACCTTATCAGCGATCAAATTATTAATAATATTGTAAAAATGCGATACTGCAGGATTGACGGAATCGGTAAGGTTAAGTGCGTTCCAATCTTCTTGTGCCAGGCTATCTCTTATGTCATCATAATTAGCCTTGTGGAATGAGGGCCGTTTAATTGAGTTTTCCTTTATGACCGGGGGTTCAACGAACTCAGCAGTGATAATGATGGATTTATGATGAGCATCCTCAGGAACCAACGGATCGTTCGCGGGAGCTACGCGTACCAAAAAATTACAGAGAACGAGATCAAGAATTCTTCCTAATGTATTTTGAATACCATTATATTGGTGGAGGTTACAGTAATTAATATTGTCGATAAATGTTGAGCTTATTGTAGAAGTGTAGTTGCTAGGAATCAGGTTAACCTCACCCACAGGAAGAGTCCAGGTAATATCGGGTAGGTTAAAGTCTCCCATGATAAGAAACTTGCCGTCTGGTTGATTCAAAAGCTTAATACCTAGATCATTCGAGAAGGCGGTGATTCGAGCATTGAAGTTGAAACTTTTTGACAGGTATGTACAACAGAGATGAACGTTAGTGAATCCAGTTGCACGTGGGATGCGAAAAGTAACCCATATGTCCTCATCCGTAGAACACCATGAGTAATTACAAATTGCATTGAGTTCCTTTTTGACAGCCAGGAGCACACCACCACCCATGGTTACACCTTCGATACTTCTGTCGCGTCGGAATACGTTGTATCTTGAGTCAAAAAGCTCACCATCTGAAATAGTATCTGTAAGCCAAGTCTCTGTTATGCCGATAACGTCATAATCACCGCTCGTAACACTACGAAGAAATGTGTCAGTTTTAGTCCTCAGACCGCGTACGTTCTGATGAAAAATACTTAAAGGCAGTGACTCTTTTTCAGTTGAGTGTCAATAACAGAGAATGCGTGAATAGAATGTGAGGTACAATATAGTATTATCTGCAGAAAATAAAATAATAGTAATATCTCTAAGTAATTGTTCGTTACGAAAAGGAGTGGATCCTATAGAAGCATAATACATTGTGAGTAACATGTGCACTTGGAAATGAACGCTTAATGAGCCATTCGCACATCAGTATTACAGAATTCCGAGTTAAATTATCGAGTGACATTTGAAATATGAAGTACATAATAATATGATGTGTACAGAAAGTGAGAACATCTTGCAGTTGACAGGAGTTGTGAACATGATGATATAATAAGGTAATGTTGTGAGAGTATAATAAATATAATAGTAATGCAGTTGCAACATGAGAGGGAGGGTAGCGGGCGTGTGGAGGGAGAGGAAGGGTAGCGGGCGTGTGGAGGGGGAGGGAGGATAGCGGGTGTGTGGAGGGAGAGGGAGGGTAGCGGGCGTGTGGAGGGGGAGGGAGGATAGCGGGCGTGTGGAGGGAGAGGGAGAGGGAAGAGTAAACAATAGTAATAGAATGAGCAGTATTTTCTTATGAAATTTTCTGGAGGTCGTCTTCCCTCCTGACTAAAAAAGCTGGTGAATTATCGTTTTTTCTCACTAAGATCTTACAGTCCTTTACCCATACAAATCTGTAGCCTGCTTCCCGTGCCTTGCTTTTAACTTTGGAGAGCAGAATCTTATTGTTGATTGTTAAGTGGTTGTTAACATAAATTATTGCTTCTGGTCCGGAATATTTCAGGTCGGTACTGGTGATCTTCCTGGCCTTCTTAGATAGTGCAAGAAATTCCTCCTTTCTCCGTTTGCTTGCAAAACGGATGATTATCGGCTTAACCTGGGCGGACTTGGTAGCCACTCGCGTCACTGTGTCCACATCTTCTGGTTGTAGTTCAAAGCCAATCTGTTCGCCTATTTTCTTGGCTATGCAGAGTAAGTTTTCTCCCTTCGTCATTGGCACGTTCTTGATTTCTAGGTTTTTCACACGGGAGAGCTGATCGCGCTCGTCCAGTTCGTATCTGAAGATTTCCATGTTCTTCTTGATGGATGCAACCTCCGAAACTAACTTTTCGACAGTCTCCAGTCTCTTCTCAACCGCCTCCACCCTTTTTTCCGTATCGGACATAGCTGCTAGAGCAAACTCGAGGCTCTTCTTTATGTCAGATATCTCTCCCCACATGGGCTTGATGCGAGTGAGCTCGACATCGATTTTGTTGAGCTTCTCCATTATTTCGGCTAGAGAACTAGCCGGTACCGTTTGTGAGGACGCTGCTGGAGTTACAATTGGAGACCCACTGCGGGCTGCATTACGCGTACACGGCTTCATAATGTTGTTATAGTCGGTTCACTTATGTTGACTGGTCCAAATTGTGTTTATTTTATACACAGATAAACACTGGATATTACAGCAACTGTCACTTGATCGAAAATAGTGTTGATAAGTAGATAAGTTACTCCTGTCAGACTAGCGCCTGTTTGCCGCAATCCGTAGGGCACAGTTCAAAATCAGACACTTTCGGCCAATAGCGAGATAGATGACGACATTTACGACCAATGGCGATATAATGACAACACTTGATCTTAGCGCCTGCGTGTTTAGTCTGTTTACGATCTAAGAAATGTTTTTATAATTTTTGCTTTTTTTTTTTAATCACCACACAGGTCACTACACACTTTGTTTCACAAATCTAACTGACTGTAATCGTCGAACACCAAGTGATTTCAATTATTAAAAACGTTGTACTAGATTAACTTGTAAATCCTTATCGTTTAGGCAATTTTAATGCGGAGTGTATTTCGATGTATTCTAGACGGTATGTCTGTATGTACGTATGTTATAAAGTTATCCAGGACCGACCCAGAGCCAAATGGATTTAAAATCATTCACCAGACACATCTCAATAGTTTTATTAGCACTGCACAAATTACTAGCGAAGCTTGGACCAATGTCACTGAAGAAGTAATTTATATGATTAGTAATTATATTTGGACTCTCTTCTATTGAAGTAATAATACTATAATATAAGGTAGTTTGTTTCTTTAGTTGTTTAGTGACTAGATCTGAATAGCCAGGAACTTTCCAACCCTCCTTTTCCCTATTTCTAAAAATGTGGACTGCATACATTAGGAATATAAATGAAATTTCTTCTGAAGACACTTCAATGAAATAAAATGTTATTGATTTCTTTGAAACAATTCCTTTTTACATGTTTTGGTTTTAGCTGAAACCAATTTTACTTTGTTTCTTTTCGCTATTATGCACTTTTCTAAATACTCAGGATTTCTAATAGGCATGCAGCGATTGTGTCGAGGATCAATTAATTCGGGTAGCATGCAAAAATTGTAAAAGCGTTTCTTGACATTATCAAGCTCGAAGTCATATTGGGTACGTAATTAGTGTCGCCAGTATCCCGTTTGCAAAAGTATGCCCGTTCCTTGCATAGTGAGTGGTCTCCAAATACATGTTTTGGACCATTCAATATATCCAAATAAAACTGTTTTATTTTTCCTAATTCAAAGTCTTCCGGTACGTTATTGCACAACGTACAGCCGATCTCAGGCGTAAAATACGGCTTGACACAATCTTCCTCAATGCTAAGGGATACTTCTAACAGTGATTTAAGTTTTTTGCAATAATTTCGAAGTAAGTGATTTCGGCATTCGATCTTTTCGACTGAAACATTTTTATACGATGTGCTTCTTTTATTTTATTGTAAGTGCTGGAATATTTTATATACTTTTATATTTTAAAAACATCAAATTGTTTATTACTATAGGGGAAAGTGGTCACCATTCGTACGCGGGGCACATTCGTACAGTTAGTATAACAGAAAAACTAAACGGCACACAAACACGCCTTTGCTTGTGTGCATAGACATACCGGCTGCCATGTTGCTAGCGGAGTGTCGCGTCAGTCGCACTACGGTGTATCAGCTGACAAGATGTAATGTGTTTTTGCGCGCCATGAGTACATTTTTTACCTAAGTTTAGTTCGTAATTGTAAGTAGGATTGTTATGTTTTTGACAAAATGGTGACGATTGATTAATGTTAACATTGTTTATTTTGAGCTTTAATTGTTAAATTTCTCAAACTAAATTAGAATTTGTATAAAGTTGTATTTTAATGTTGTGCAAAGGCATGGGGTGCATTCGGACACCCAGAAAGGGGGCACATTTGTACGCGTACGAATGCTCCCCTTTACATTTTATTAACCACCAGTATATCGAAATTCAATTTTTATGAAATTAAAACCTTTTAAAATTATTGTGCGGACAGCACAATAACATATTTTTCCTTTTATGACGTATTCTACTTCTAACAAAGTGAAATATTTTTATAAAGTCAACATTATAATTAATATTTTATTGCAGAATCATGGTGCGAAAATATAAAAAAGGGTACGCGTACTCAAGAAGTGGATGAAGAGTTCATGAATTTAGCAATTAATGATGTAATACAAGGACGGTTGTCGTATAGGAAAGCCGCGTTAAACAAAACTTCCATATTTCGAACCTTTTACTGCAAAAAATATTACAAGTTGTGATGAAAGGCTTTAAATCACAGTGAGGAAAAAACAGATAAACCATAGCTGCAAAAAAAAAAAATATGCAAATTATTTATGAAAAACGGACATACTAACGACATCTGGCGGAGAAAGAATTGATCCAGCTTGCTTGCAGTAGACTCCTGTAATAGTTGAAATTATATCGAGGTTCTAAGACGAAAGCAGAGAGGTCGTAAAATCGTCTAGGACTAGACAGGGCTTCCCCTTTTCTAGGCCTAAAAATAAACAATGAAGGTTGTCAACCAATAGATCTAAACAAAGAGCTATAAAAATTTTGAGTAACCAATCAGTGAACGAAGGGGGGTGTGTCTACGAAAGACAAAGGATTGAACCTTGGACCCGACATTAAAAAGGATAATTAATTGCATTTCCGTTCCCACAAAAATTAGAGGTGAACGCACTATGGCATAAACACTGACGTTCAAGGCGACAAACTCTAGGAAATGTTTACAATAACCGAGACATTTAGGTGATGGCGAACCGTTGAAATCGAGTGCTTTGAAGATTTTACAAATTGAAAAACACACGCACGAAAATGCAATGGAAAATTTATAAACGTGATAGTATAAAAAAGGGGCGGGAAAAGCGAAGGAAAGTTACTGGCGGAATTTCAACTGTAGTGCAATTATTTATGATAGAAGGAGGGTGTCATGTTCGATAAAAATCGTACTAAAGAGAGGAGTGAGTGTTGGAAACAATGGAAACTAATCGTTATCAATTTAAGATGAAACGGACATATTGGTAAATCAATTTTGAATGAAAATCTCGCAAAAAAAATAGACATTTTAGAAAATTGCGGCGACCGAATGGAAGGATAATACAGAGATTTTAGCTGCTACGAAGGTTCTAGGGACGTGAAAATCGAGTATCAGAAGAAGACAGTAACACTAAATATATAGCGATAGATTAGATTCAGGAAAAGTAGACATTATACATAATTATTAGGTTAGATATATATTAGAGTTACCCAATATTACGGAGGGATCGAACCAAGATAAAAGGTTGGCGGTCTCATGTATATTTTGAAGGGTAAACAATCAAAATCCGAACATGATTTTTATTTACGTTAAGGTAATAAACGATTGGAAAAGCGATTAACTTTAACGTTGGTCTTATGAAGTATTTAGATTAGTCAAAAGAGATTAAAATTAATAGGTTTGAAATTAAACTAAATTTACGAGTCTAGTACCAAAATTTTAAACGTAAACAGGTGTCCAGACATATAATTTATGTGAAATCTTGTAAGTGGGGGATGGAGGATGGGGCGGAGATTGGATCAGGCAATAAAAATGACAGATATCCCAGAGTCTAATTAGGTATATCTCCCATAGAAGTGTGGAAAATTATATATTAATTAATAATAGATGAAGTATGAAATTTTCCTGGAGACCACACACATCGGGAAAAGTGAAGAAAAGATCAAAGGAAGGGTAAAGAACGGAGATAGGAAATGATCCATGTGGAGAAAAGCGATACAATTCGAATTTATCCGTGAAATTAATAAATACGACTTGGAAAATGAGTAATTATAAGAGTTATGAGAAATGACATAAGAATCAAGAAGAAATTGTGCAAGAAAACGTCGCGGATAAAAGAAAATCCAAGAAGATAAGGAAAAATTCAAATCTGCGGCATTAAGAGAGAAAGTACTGGTGAAAATGGAAAAGCCCATATAAGGGACAATAAAATTGAGTAGAATTCAGACGAATCGAAATTCAAAAATGCGTAGTAAAGATTTCAGCATGGATTTAAACAATTTTCGCACGAGATGCATAAAATTGAGATCTGTATATATGTTATTGAGGACGGACCTATCGCGAATTGAGAAAAAAAAGGAACGCAAAATCATGAGATTTTAACTACATTTTTGTATGAACAGAGGACAAAGGGAGCTTGGGCGATTAACACAGACTCACCCGATTCGGACCCTATTAAGTTAGCGACGTGAGATAAAAATTGACCGCCACCCAGAGCCGGAAAGCAGAACATCTTATGGAACCACAATCGATATTGATGGGAGGGATGTTCGGATTTACGAGTTGATAGGAGATAGAATTAAGCATCAAGAGAAATTCAGATACGTCTTTTGGAACCTGAGAGGGGTATAAAAAGTTGGAACACATCAGTCAGGAGGCAGTCAGTCGAGATTTTGAAAACGGAGTTTACGTCGCAGTACTACGTCTTTGGTAGGATTAACAGTGAAAAATCTTTAAGTGTTAAATTTTAAATAAGCCCCTGGACTTAGGAAAATTTTGTGAAAAATACAAGTGCTAGAGTCAGTGAAATTTAATAAGTCAGTTAAATTAAATCAAACAGTGAAAATAAATACAGTTTAAACTCAGTGCTTTAAAAGTAAAGTGAGAAGTGCTAAAAAGTGAATTGTGAATTAATTAAAAATTTAAAAATAATTATTTCATTCAAAGTGAAAACATTCAAATTAAATTTAAGAGTTTGTTATCGTTAATCTAAAGTGAACGTGATCGCGTATTGATATTTAAAAATAGATTATAATTTAACGTCAATTTGGTTAAAAAATAATAATAATAGTAATAAATACTTCATCTTAGGTTAAAAGAAACACAAAAACAAAAAAAAAGGATTCGATAATAATAAACGTTTAAACCTTTGTTCTAAAATTAATAGTAAGAGGAAAAAAATTTAATTTATTAAGAAGTTATTTAAAAGTTTGCACAATTCGGAATAAATTTTCTTATCAATTTAGATAAAAAGAAATTTAGAATTAATAAATTGTTCAATTAAAATCCATCGTGCGTATAGCGACAGAGTTAAAAGTGTTTGTCGTTTTAACCGGAATTTTAATCATCAGTCTATCATTTCGAAAAAAGAATTTGAAACAGCTATCATTCAAAAGCCTAAACTAGAAAGGTGTTATTAAATCAACGGGTTTTCTGGATTAGGATTTCGTTCGGAAGAAAAATTAAATATCAGCTAATTTATATGATTCAAGCGAGAATAAAATATTAAATAGGAATAAATAGTCGAAAAGATTTATTTTGAAATTAGTTGAAAAATACAATTAATTAGGTAGGATTTCTTCATCAAGGTTGTTGTGTACTACCCGACCGGAAATACCTTGACGTGGGTGAGTTTTCCTTTTATAAATAATTTTCAGGTCCCAGGAGACACAGAAGGGCTGTGAAGTGGAAGTATATCAATTGAATATTAAATTAAAACAACAAAACAAAGAATTACACATTAATATATGTACTCTTAGTTAACATATTTTGATAATCGAGATATGTGTACTTATATATGTATATTTATTCTTCAATTAAACCTAGTAAATTTACTAAATTCGGGAAATGAAATAAATAGTTTAACTTCTATAAAGGATTTAAAAATATTTTAATAAATAGTGCGCAATAAAAGTAAAGAGGCACAAATGACTTCTAAGGAATTTTAAAATAAACAAATCTCACATTTAGGTTAGTGTGTCAGGAGATGTTTATATTATTTGTTTACAAATAAAGAGCTCACTGGAGAATTGGGTCAACCGCATAGTTTGGAAACGACCTTGGCCATAATTAGTTAGTCACAAAGGATTTTATTAATTACCCGAAACAGCTGGAAGATGCGTGTTCACAAATACTTATCATTCACAATCGACAATTGAAAAATCACGGGTTAGGCAGATTTATATCAAAAAATTACATGAAACATTTGAATACCATTGATTAGATAATCGCACAGTTTTTATTAGTTACCTGAAACAGCTGGAAGCTGCGTGCTTACAAATACCTATCAATCACAAACGACAATTGAAAAATCACGGGTTAGTAGGATTATATCGAATAATTATACGAAACATTTGAATTTTATTGATTGGGTGCTCATACAAAACCCCATCAGTTGCCTGAGATATTTGAGGGTCGAGTACTCTCTAATGTGGCAATCAACCACTTGAAACAATTGGAAAATCACGGGATAGGATGAACAAAATTAATGTTGAAACCTGGAGGTAAAATTTAAAACAAATACAGTTCATCAAACAGGAGGCAGTGGTCGCTCCTACAACAAGACCATTAACCAAACCAAATAGAGATGGCGATTCTCTTAAATAAAAACGTCAAAACCAAACAAACAAAAGCCTGGAGTTCGATAGCTCTCCAAAACAAACTATCAAATATGACCTTATTCTACTAGTATTTATTAGTATCACCTTATTAGTACGTATATATTCGGTTACCAGACCTAGAGCTTCGCAGAGTTCTTGGCGCGAGATCCGAGCTCGGGATGCGAGGTAGATAGCCTCGTATTGCGAGTTATAAGCCTTTCCCAAACTGTATGTATACATATATTTATTCGTATGTACTGTTTACTGGAGGATGCGGACCTGCATACAGCTTGCATTTTAGGTCTAATAGACCACTATCGCATCTTCTCTTAAACGTGGAATGAGGATTCACGACCCGTAAGTCCACACCAACCGTGAGTATATGATTGTATATAGGACGAAACCGGTTCGCCCTAAGTAAATTGTAGTCCAAGGAGGGGTCGGAATTTGGGGGTATCGGGACTCGAGGGGAAACTTGAATGCAGCACATGATGACGTGGAAGGCTTTTTGGGACGCGATAACTTAGGTATCAATCAAAGAGCCGTGTCAAAGGATTGTGCAAATTTCTAGTCCACTCCCGATCATCTCGTTTACTTGATGGAGGATTGGAGCCAAATTATGCCAGCAAATGGGCTATTCCGAGTTCGTCAAATATGCAATTAACTAATTACATTAACCTACTAAATCAATCTTTACATGTACCTTATAGCAGCAGAATCATAAAGGAGTGGTGCCACACAGACACAAAAGTTCACCAAAATCAAATTTACTAACAATTAACCATTTGAGTTATATTAAATTACCTGTCCAAATAAACATGTATAATATCTTTTATCAGCGTTTAACTACGATTTTGTTAGGGTGCAGGGAATCAGAATAATTACAATAGGAAAGTTAGCTCATTCAGAAAATTCATTTAAGTCTAGGTTTGCAATAGAAAGACTAATTCAACTTTGAACTCAACACCTCGATCAGAACCAAGAGGGTTACCACAAAAATGAAAGTAATTAAAATCCTATATCATAAATCAAAAAAATTACACAACGTTTGATGGAATTTAATTACAATATAAATACGGGTATATTTGCGTTCAAGATCGTAAATAACGTATTAATTAGTTAAGTACATATGTCTATAAAGATATATAGTACAAGAGAGCTTTAAGTAGCTTTCTGTAGGTATCAAGGAAAAGGGTCCAATTTTCATGGAGGCTTATGTGTTGTAGGGGAGGAATTTTCCATCCCTGCGAACACATATGCAAAGCCTTAGAAAAAAATTTTAAATATCGGTCATAGCCAAGAGAGAAGAAAATTTTATATTGTTTTAAACAAATAAAAAAAAAAAAAGAAAATGGTGAAAAAGGCGGAAACATTACAACTGGTGCCGTGACCAGGAGGTTCAGGTTTTATAAGTTTTGAGAGAAAAAAAACAAAGTTATTGGTCAACCTATTGCAAAAACGGAGAAAATAATAATAATAAATAGGACGAAATTAATTAAAGAGTTAACAAAAAGAAAAAAATTTTATCAGAAAAGTGCGACATTACATAAATATACAGTGAAATTTAAAAATAAATAGATTAACGTAAACAAACAATAAATCCAAAAAGAAAGTGTTAACGAATAAATCTTATAATACAAAAAGTGTCCTTATAAATAAAAATGTGTTAATTCAAATGACCGTGAACTTTAGAGTCAATAAAAATACCTTTCATACGATAGTATAAACAATATGAAAGAAGTAGGTTAATGATGTCATTCACTCGAGAGGAATGCGTTCCGTAAACAAAAACATTGTTTATGTTTTGGGTTCATCGAACAAATCGGAATGTTGATATAAAGCAAGTTTAATAAACAGACAAACCCGAAAAACATCGAACTTATTGGGACATCAAAGAACATCTAAAAATTGATAAGATAAACATCGAGATTTTAAAAAGTCGGAAACATCGTTGAATAATACGTATCACTCCGAGGAACAAAAAATTAAATAACAAACGTCGAGATTAAATAAACAATGACACAAAACGAGATAGCTGGAACAAATATAACATAAACATTGCATTTGGATATCGTGAAGTATTAACGTAAACAATTATTGTTTATCTTATATCCGACCAGCGGCGGGCCGTGGTACTTAACAAATTATTCACAAAGTCAGGAAAAGAAATTATTATTTCATCGCTAGACATTCGACAGAATTATGAGGAGGATAGAAAGGTTTAGAGAAATTAAATTGATTAATGTTTTACAACACCCAATGTACCTTACTAGATATCATTGGTTTTGCAAAAATAATAATTACGAAAAATATAAAATTGATTAATATCAATTGATTAACAAAAAAAAAAATGTTTTTTGATTAACGTTAATATCATTAGAAAACAAAAGAAAAACAATTCTTTTGAGATGTTGGGGTGTAATCTATTATGATCATGTTGTAACATAATAAATAGCGGAAATATTACACCCATATCATGTGATAGATAGATCTATAATAACAATAATATCAAAATAGAAAAGTGTAGTTGTATTACATCATAGTTACTCATTAGGACCACGTGTTAGATTCAAATGGTCGCGCTACGTGCCGCCAATGTAGATACTTGTTGTCAGGATCACAAATCTCGATAGTCGACAGAGACATTAATGAGGGTGAAACATTTGATGTTTTGTTTTGTGAGGTAAGATTAATCTTACATAATATAATTTACCATATAAACGGGTAAGTTGAAATAACGTAAGATTTACTCATGATAATTTTGTTGACATTCGGATCAGGTTGTTGACTATTAAGACATATTTTAAGACACAGAGAACCCAGTCAATGGATTCGATAAAGAATTCAAGTATAGGCCAAACAAATAAACGTTGTTTTGAAAAGACAAAGTGTTAGTTGAGAATTCGACCTTCAATCTCAAAGAAAAAAAATACAATTCAGGGTTGGCTCGAGGTTTTTAATGTCGTTGACGAATGCTTATGATGGGATATATATATGTGTATATATATACCTATTTAGAGGAAACATCGTGATAGGTATTGAAAAAAATCATGTTAGGTATTTCAAAAAAATCATAATAGAATTTACAAATTTTGCAAATTGAATATAGATTTGAACTCAACAATAAATAAATATGGCAGAGAAAAGAAAACTCGATGACGCGAAGGTAAGCACCGAAACAATTCCTTTAGGTGATGAACTGAGAGAAATATTCAAACGATCGCAAAAAAGTTCGTTACAAGTCGAGAATTTGAAGGCACGTGAAAATATGGGTCAGTCAGAGGGGGAGGCTAGAACATATTCGGATGTCGAAGTCAAAGATATACGAGAGAGTGACGTGGAAATCATAAATGAACTTGAAAATTTACAGGAACAATCAGGTGATGAAATACAAGAAAAAAAAATCTAGAAAAACAAAAAAAATAGAAAAACGAGAAGGGAAATATTGTTACCAGAGAACTGCGAAATAGTGTAGTGATATTAAAAATAAAATAGATCAATAAATAAAATATAAATAAAAGTGAAAAAGTGCTCGCATGCAACAGACTGCGTTACGTAAACAAACGAAAGCAATTAAACACGATTCATTATGACGGGACAGTGAACCCACAAAATAGGACTCATATTGTTTATAAAACTAACCCTCGCGCCTTTGAGAATATAAACAAAGTAAGAAATTTACGACTTGGATTCAACGCGAAGGAATTTTAAACGTAAACCAACTTGGTCCTTCATGAACGAACGGGTGACACATTAAGATAAACAAAGCGAAAAAGGATAAGATAAAAGTGATATTCAGATGAAACGAAGGATAACGTAAATAATCCTTATAGATAAGGATAAACATTGGATAAAGATAAAAGATAAATTATGATTTATCTAACGGGATAAAAGTGTTAGGATTTGCGGACACTTATTATGAAATACAAATATCGGAGCTTAAATCAAGTATAGATCAAACAAATAAGCGTTGTTTTGAAACAACAAAAGTGTTAGTTGTGATTTCAACTTTCAACTTCAAAGAAAAATTACAATTCAGACGGCACCGAGATAAGCCACTTGACAGTGAATGAAAATAAATAAAATGGTCTAGAAAAGTTATAAACGGAAGCGCGTAGAATTGGAATTTGCAGCAACTGATAACACGGAGCAGGGGTACTCAACAGTTTGGAATTGAAAAAAAAAAAAAATTTTTTCATTAAAGAAAAAAAAAAGATTGAAGAATAAAACGTCAAGAAACGCTTGTTGTGAGGGAGGTCTTAGTCCAACCAGGTTGAGGACCACCTAAACACGCGAGTCGAGGGGCGTGTTTTTTTTTTCCAAAAAAAAAAAGAGATTAATTTTGAGTTTATCAAAATTAGAGAAAATTCCATAAAATAAAATCTACGCGAAAAGAAAATAGAAAATACAATGTGATTCAAAGTCAAGGTTGTTAACAATCCAAACAGAATGGAAAGAGAGATAGGGAATAACAGAATGAGGGGGGGGGAGAAAGGAAATAACAGAATGGAAAAAGAGATAGGGAATAACAGAATGAGGGGGGGGGAGAAAGGAAATAACAGGATGGAAAGAGAGATAGGGAATAGCAGAATGAAGGGGGGGGAGAAAGGAAATAACAGAATGGAGAGAGAGATAGGGAATGATAGAGTGAGGTAGAGAAAGGAAATAACAGGAAGTGATGTAGGAAAAGGAATAACAGAACGAAGGGGGGAGAAAAGCTAGACTACATTTTGAACACAATTTCGATGTCTAAAGTAGTATACAACGTTAGCCACAGCAAATTGAGTTCAGAGGGGGGAACTGTGATGAAAGGCTTTAAATCACAGTGAGGAAAAAACAGATAAACCATAGCTGCAAAAAAAAAAATATGCAAATTATTTATGAAAAACGGACATACTAACGACATCTGGCGGAGAAAGAATTGATCCAGCTTGCTTGCAGTAGACTCCTGTAATAGTTGAAATTATATCGAGGTTCTAAGACGAAAGCAGAGAGGTCGTAAAATCGTCTAGGACTAGACAGGGCTTCCCCTTTTCTAGGCCTAAAAATAAACAATGAAGGTTGTCAACCAATAGATCTAAACAAAGAGCTATAAAAATTTTGAGTAACCAATCAGTGAACGAAGGGGGGTGTGTCTACGAAAGACAAAGGATTGAACCTTGGACCCGACATTAAAAAGGATAATTAATTGCATTTCCGTTCCCACAAAAATTAGAGGTGAACGCACTATGGCATAAACACTGACGTTCAAGGCGACAAACTCTAGGAAATGTTTACAATAACCGAGACATTTAGGTGATGGCGAACCGTTGAAATCGAGTGCTTTGAAGATTTTACAAATTGAAAAACACACGCACAAAAATGCAATGGAAAATTTATAAACGTGATAGTATAAAAAAGGGGCGGGAAAAGCGAAGGAAAGTTACTGGCGGAATTTCAACTGTAGTGCAATTATTTATGATAGAAGGAGGGTGTCATGTTCGATAAAAATCGTACTAAAGAGAGGAGTGAGTGTTGGAAACAATGGAAACTAATCGTTATCAATTTAAGATGAAACGGACATATTGGTAAATCAATTTTGAATGAAAATCTCGCTAAAAAAATAGACATTTTAGAAAATTGCGGCGACCGAATGGAAGGATAATACAGAGATTTTAGCTGCTACGAAGGTTCTAGGGACGTGAAAATCGAGTATCAGAAGAAGACAGTAACACTAAATATATAGCGATAGATTAGATTCAGGAAAAGTAGACATTATACATAATTATTAGGTTAGATATATATTAGAGTTACCCAATATTACGGAGGGATCGAACCAAGATAAAAGGTTGGCGGTCTCATGTATATTTTGAAGGGTAAACAATCGAAATCCGAACATGATTTTTATTTACGTTAAGGTAATAAACGATTGGAAAAGCGATTAACTTTAACGTTGGTCTTATGAAGTATTTAGATTAGTCAAAAGAGATTAAAATTAATAGGTTTGAAATTAAACTAAATTTACGAGTCTAGTACCAAAATTTTAAACGTAAACAGGTGTCCAGACATATAATTTATGTGAAATCTTGTAAGTGGGGGATGGAGGATGGGGCGGAGATTGGATCAGGCAATAAAAATGACAGATATCCCAGAGTCTAATTAGGTATATCTCCCATAGAAGTGTGGAAAATTATATATTAATTAATAATAGATGAAGTATGAAATTTTCCTGGAGACCACACACATCGGGAAAAGTGAAGAAAAGATAAAATGAAGGGTAAAGAACGGAGATAGGAAATGATCCATGTGGAGAAAAGCGATACAATTCGAATTTATCCGTGAAATTAATAAATACGACTTGGAAAATGAGTAATTATAAGAGTTATGAGAAATGACATAAGAATCAAGAAGAAATTGTGCAAGAAAACGTCGCGGATAAAAGAAAATCCAAGAAGATAAGGAAAAATTCAAATCTGCGGCATTAAGAGAGAAAGTACTGGTGAAAATGGAAAAGCCCATATAAGGGACAATAAAATTGAGTAGAATTCAGACGAATCGAAATTCAAAAATGCGTAGTAAAGATTTCAGCATGGATTTAAACAATTTTCGCACGAGATGCATAAAATTGAGATCTGTATATATGTTATTGAGGACGGACCTATCGCGAATTGAGAAAAAAAAGGAACGCAAAATCATGAGATTTTAACTACATTTTTGTATGAACAGAGGACAAAGGGAGCTTGGGCGATTAACACAGACTCACCCGATTCGGACCCTATTAAGTTAGCGACGTGAGATAAAAATTGACCGCCACCCAGAGCCGGAAAGCAGAACATCTTATGGAACCACAATCGATATTGATGGGAGGGATGTTCGGATTTACGAGTTGATAGGAGATAGAATTAAGCATCAAGAGAAATTCAGATACGTCTTTTGGAACCTGAGAGGGGTATAAAAAGTTGGAACACATCAGTCAGGAGGCAGTCAGTCGAGATTTTGAAAACGGAGTTTACGTCGCAGTACTACGTCTTTGGTAGGATTAACAGTGAAAAATCTTTAAGTGTTAAATTTTAAATAAGCCCCTGGACTTAGGAAAATTTTGTGAAAAATACAAGTGCTAGAGTCAGTGAAATTTAATAAGTCAGTTAAATTAAATCAAACAGTGAAAATAAATACAGTTTAAACTCAGTGCTTTAAAAGTAAAGTGAGAAGTGCTAAAAAGTGAATTGTGAATTAATTAAAAATTTAAAAATAATTATTTCATTCAAAGTGAAAACATTCAAATTAAATTTAAGAGTTTGTTATCGTTAATCTAAAGTGAACGTGATCGCGTATTGATATTTAAAAATAGATTATAATTTAACGTCAATTTGGTTAAAAAATAATAATAATAGTAATAAATACTTCATCTTAGGTTAAAAGAAACACAAAAACAAAAAAAAAGGATTCGATAATAATAAACGTTTAAACCTTTGTTCTAAAATTAATAGTAAGAGGAAAAAAATTTAATTTATTAAGAAGTTATTTAAAAGTTTGCACAATTCGGAATAAATTTTCTTATCAATTTAGATAAAAAGAAATTTAGAATTAATAAATTGTTCAATTAAAATCCATCGTGCGTATAGCGACAGAGTTAAAAGTGTTTGTCGTTTTAACCGGAATTTTAATCATCAGTCTATCATTTCGAAAAAAGAATTTGAAACAGCTATCATTCAAAAGCCTAAACTAGAAAGGTGTTATTAAATCAACGGGTTTTCTGGATTAGGATTTCGTTCGGAAGAAAAATTAAATATCAGCTAATTTATATGATTCAAGCGAGAATAAAATATTAAATAGGAATAAATAGTCGAAAAGATTTATTTTGAAATTAGTTGAAAAATACAATTAATTAGGTAGGATTTCTTCATCAAGGTTGTTGTGTACTACCCGACCGGAAATACCTTGACGTGGGTGAGTTTTCCTTTTATAAATAATTTTCAGGTCCCAGGAGACACAGAAGGGCTGTGAAGTGGAAGTATATCAATTGAATATTAAATTAAAACAACAAAACAAAGAATTACACATTAATATATGTACTCTTAGTTAACATATTTTGATAATCGAGATATGTGTACTTATATATGTATATTTATTCTTCAATTAAACCTAGTAAATTTACTAAATTCGGGAAATGAAATAAATAGTTTAACTTCTATAAAGGATTTAAAAATATTTTAATAAATAGTGCGCAATAAAAGTAAAGAGGCACAAATGACTTCTAAGGAATTTTAAAATAAACAAATCTCACATTTAGGTTAGTGTGTCAGGAGATGTTTATATTATTTGTTTACAAATAAAGAGCTCACTGGAGAATTGGGTCAACCGCATAGTTTGGAAACGACCTTGGCCATAATTAGTTAGTCACAAAGGATTTTATTAATTACCCGAAACAGCTGGAAGATGCGTGTTCACAAATACTTATCATTCACAATCGACAATTGAAAAATCACGGGTTAGGCAGATTTATATCAAAAAATTACATGAAACATTTGAATACCATTGATTAGATAATCGCACAGTTTTTATTAGTTACCTGAAACAGCTGGAAGCTGCGTGCTTACAAATACCTATCAATCACAAACGACAATTGAAAAATCACGGGTTAGTAGGATTATATCGAATAATTATACGAAACATTTGAATTTTATTGATTGGGTGCTCATACAAAACCCCATCAGTTGCCTGAGATATTTGAGGGTCGAGTACTCTCTAATGTGGCAATCAACCACTTGAAACAATTGGAAAATCACGGGATAGGATGAACAAAATTAATGTTGAAACCTGGAGGTAAAATTTAAAACAAATACAGTTCATCAAACAGGAGGCAGTGGTCGCTCCTACAACAAGACCATTAACCAAACCAAATAGAGATGGCGATTCTCTTAAATAAAAACGTCAAAACCAAACAAACAAAAGCCTGGAGTTCGATAGCTCTCCAAAACAAACTATCAAATATGACCTTATTCTACTAGTATTTATTAGTATCACCTTATTAGTACGTATATATTCGGTTACCAGACCTAGAGCTTCGCAGAGTTCTTGGCGCGAGATCCGAGCTCGGGATGCGAGGTAGATAGCCTCGTATTGCGAGTTATAAGCCTTTCCCAAACTGTATGTATACATATATTTATTCGTATGTACTGTTTACTGGAGGATGCGGACCTGCATACAGCTTGCATTTTAGGTCTAATAGACCACTATCGCATCTTCTCTTAAACGTGGAATGAGGATTCACGACCCGTAAGTCCACACCAACCGTGAGTATATGATTGTATATAGGACGAAACCGGTTCGCCCTAAGTAAATTGTAGTCCAAGGAGGGGTCGGAATTTGGGGGTATCGGGACTCGAGGGGAAACTTGAATGCAGCACATGATGACGTGGAAGGCTTTTTGGGACGCGATAACTTAGGTATCAATCAAAGAGCCGTGTCAAAGGATTGTGCAAATTTCTAGTCCACTCCCGATCATCTCGTTTACTTGATGGAGGATTGGAGCCAAATTATGCCAGCAAATGGGCTATTCCGAGTTCGTCAAATATGCAATTAACTAATTACATTAACCTACTAAATCAATCTTTACATGTACCTTATAGCAGCAGAATCATAAAGGAGTGGTGCCACACAGACACAAAAGTTCACCAAAATCAAATTTACTAACAATTAACCATTTGAGTTATATTAAATTACCTGTCCAAATAAACATGTATAATATCTTTTATCAGCGTTTAACTACGATTTTGTTAGGGTGCAGGGAATCAGAATAATTACAATAGGAAAGTTAGCTCATTCAGAAAATTCATTTAAGTCTAGGTTTGCAATAGAAAGACTAATTCAACTTTGAACTCAACACCTCGATCAGAACCAAGAGGGTTACCACAAAAATGAAAGTAATTAAAATCCTATATCATAAATCAAAAAAATTACACAACGTTTGATGGAATTTAATTACAATATAAATACGGGTATATTTGCGTTCAAGATCGTAAATAACGTATTAATTAGTTAAGTACATATGTCTATAAAGATATATAGTACAAGAGAGCTTTAAGTAGCTTTCTGTAGGTATCAAGGAAAAGGGTCCAATTTTCATGGAGGCTTATGTGTTGTAGGGGAGGAATTTTCCATCCCTGCGAACACATATGCAAAGCCTTAGAAAAAAATTTTAAATATCGGTCATAGCCAAGAGAGAAGAAAATTTTATATTGTTTTAAACAAATAAAAAAAAAAAAAAGAAAATGGTGAAAAAGGCGGAAACATTACAACGTGTATTTGAAAAGCCAGGTATATGGCTGTTCAATGAAATGGCCTTCAGCAATGAAGATTTCGCTCCCATTGATGTGTCTTCAAATAATTCGGTAAATGTGTCACATAATCCGGAAACAATTACTGTCGCTCTAGAACTACAACCTTCCACCAGCGTGTCATCGACTGATATGAATGAGTCAGATATTCGTGCCTTCTTCAGCCTTCTGTGCTCCAAAATCCTCAAGACATTGTTACAGGAACTGGCGAACCTTCCACCTTTGCGGCTGAGGCACAATCTGAACCGAGTTTTTATCTTCCCATAACACCAGAAGTCATAAGACCTTATCCTGCAGCCGTTAGAAATAGAAAAATCAATAAAGGAAGAAAACCGGGTAAATCCCGTATATATACAGACACACCTTAAAAAACTGAACTAAAAGAGAGACATAGACGGAAAAAATTGAAAAATAGAAAAGGAAAGGAAAGCCAGAGCCCAAGCAGTGAAACGTAGTTTGAAGGAACTTAATTCAAGACAAAAGAAAATAGAAAGCGATGAAGATTCAGAGCAATCTGAAGGATCACAATTTAGCTTGCGGGAGAGTTCAACATCTCCAGTTGATTTAGAAATGGACGAAGAGACTGATGATCGTGGTATCAATAATAATTTAAATGTAACACCAGCGAAAATCAAAGATAATTGTAATGTTTCGGTAAAGTTAAAAAAAAAGACCTCTGTTGTTTATTACGTCGAAAAAGTTCTGTCATTATTCGGGTACAGAGATGAAAATATCTTATCTTCGGAAGCAACCGGGTTTATCATGGTCATTTTTTCCCTGATATAGAAGACATACATACACACTCTGTATATCAGCGATGTCGCCATGATCCTCCCTGATCCTCAACCACGAACGGGCTGATTTATTTCATTTAGACTGATTGTAAAGCTTAGAATTATCGATAAGTAAACTAAGGATGAACGAATTTATTTTTTGTTATTTTTCTAAAGAAAGATTTATCGTCTATGAGTCAAGTCACATATTATTAAATTAGTTCTTTGATAAATAAATATTTCTATAATAATTAATAAAAATTTAACGACTTTAATGGGCTTTTTAATTACCCTGTATGAATCTACCCCATGGCGTACGATAGTACCCCACCTACTGTACGAATGTACCCCGTACGTGGGGTACGTTCGTACAAATATCTTATCGTAGAAAAATGGCTTAATTTAAATGGCCTTTAACCTTTTGACATAATAGTTTCGGACTTTTTTGTAACAAACTACAATATATTTGTTACACTTGGGTACATAAATTAGATAAATTCGACAATTAATCACAGAGTAAAAAAATAAAATCTAAAAAGTGTACGAAGGGTGACCACTTTCCCCTATTTATTAGAAACCCGAAAAAAAATTAACAATAAATTAATTCTTAATAATATGAAATTGTTTATTACCTAGAAACCCGAAAAAATGTTAACAATATATTAATTCTTAATAATATTAAATTGTTTATTACCTAGAAACCCAAAAAAATGTTAACAATAAATTGATTCTTAATAATACTATTTGACACTACACAGCTTCGACGGAAACGCACAGATGAAACATAAAAAAAGGCGACACACTATTATAGTCCCTACGCGCAACGCATAGAGTGGAATATTGTTGAAACGTCTCATGGAAGTGTAATAATTACGCGGAATTTCGAACTTTGAAAAAATATTGACACGACGGACCGTAGAAAGCGTGCATTCACGGCCACCTCATAGAGCCGAATGAGTAGGAGAATTCTTCGATGTTCATTATACAGGGTGTATCGGCACGTACCCGACAAACTTTAACCAGCTATTCCTTAGCATATTTGGAGTAAAAAATCTTATGTGCACTTTGCTGTCCGGTAACGTTTTTTTTTAATAAAAAATTTACTATTCATATTTTCACCACATGTCACCACTGTTTTATCCTTTGACAGAGTTTGAAAACCCATCTGGCAAATATTTTATTCGAATTCCGTTGAATAATGCACGTGTGTACCTATATTGGCGCACGTTTTCAGTCACAACGAAATAGCACGGCACCATTCGTCTCATTTTTAACTATTATTATTAAGGACGGGTTGTTTCGGAGAATTTGAACAATTCATCAAATTTCAACGCTCATTTCCGGGTTCTGTGAAAGTCCTATTCAAGTTCTGTTATTATATCATTATAGGCTAGTTGCTTGACAAAACTGAAATTAAAACAGAACTTTAAAAAATCTTTCACAGAACTTGAAAATGAACGTTGAAATTTGATGAATTGTTCAGATTCTCCGAAACAACCCGTCCTTAGTGTGTGCGAAAGAGCGAAGACGCTTTTTGACATACTTGCTTATAACAGCTGTTTAACACGAAACGCAATGCCAATGACAGTGATGTAGTGTGGAAATTTTAATTTTTTTTATTTTTTATTGAAAAAAAAATGCTACCGGACAGCAAAGTGCCCATAACATTTTTTACTCCAAATGTGCTAAGGAATAGCTGGTTAAAGTTTGTCGGGTTAGTGCCGATACACCCTGTATAGTATTTAACGAAAATAAATTGTTAGTAAAAACATATATCTCGACAGAAAAATGTATTTATGATAGCCTAGCGTGGCTACATTATCGATATTTTGACGATTAATAACTTAGATTGTCGTTTGAATCTGACAATTCATGATTCTTCATACAACGATTGAGATCGCTAGTAAGGAAGGCCCTTAAGAAAGAGGCGAAAATGGAAAAAAATACATAAATGTAAAAAATAGAAGCATTTGCAAATCTGAGGTCCGCGTATAAATAAGAATTTGACTTTCGCTGATACTTCTCATAGTACCAAAAATGAACTGCCAATTGAGTTAGATGTCTTCAAGTACCTCTGGTACAATGATTGAACCAATCACAACATACCTTACATTAGATGTTTCAAGATGGCAACGACAAAAGTAACGAGATTATTTCGGATACCACATGGTACCCGAGGGCGCTAATGGGTTAAACGGTAGTGTAGCTATGTGTCGTGTAAATGTTGTAGGTTCGGCCCTGTTAAAAGTATTATTATAATGAATCTAGTCTGGCTTACATTGTTTTTGACATAATACAATGTAATTATGATATTACTCTAACTAACACTCGATCAAATTTGCGATGGTAATGAAAGATTAAACAACTAATTACAATAAAAGAAAGTGACACTTTACCAACTCTGTCCACGCCTGCTGAAGCATAGCGTGACGAAACCCATATATCATACAAATGTTGATTTAACGACATTATTTTTAATGCCCCATGCGGTGCTGATTGCTAATAGTATGGAAGATCTACAGTCTCTCATGTTTAGGATGAACGAAGTATGTATGAAAAATGAGTTGATGACGAATGTTAGTAAGTCTAAAGTCATGGTGTTTGTACTGGACACCTACGCCAGTAACATCGACTGTAAATGCCGGTTTTCCTCTGGGGGGTACCTTAGGTAAGGGTTTACAAAGAAACACCACTTGCGAATGTCGTCGGACAACTGACTGATTGTGGCAGTTGTTTGCATATTTATTGAGTTCGAATTGAACATGTGTTAATGTACATCAAATATTCTTATCTCTAAACAGGATGCATGAGAGCATTAAGGAACCAAGAAAAATAACCAAATTTTAATTACTACGGTTAAATCCCATTTGACACATGATACGTGTCCGGTGATAAGCTTCAAAAAGGGATTCGGCGTCGTTAGATGCGTGATAACAGTAAATATTCACTTCCTTAATTATTTTAATGATTATGTCCATCCGCCTGCTGTCCGGTACACCCCCAACGTGAAAAAGTATTTTTCACCAAATAGTCTTCTCGGACAGCAAGGTATCTTCTTAAGGTGTGAAGAACAATGGTTTTCGCAGCAGGTGTGTTGGTATCTTCCAAGTGTAGATATTCGTTGAAGTTTCTGTTGTTGAGAGGTACTGCTATGTTGTCTTCAATTTCAATTAAAAATCCATATCTTTTCACAGCATAAGGCGATCGTTAAAGTAATCAGCTTTCATGTTTCAGAAAAATGAATGAACGACTGTAACGGGCGGCCTTCAGGCCCTCTAACGCATTAAAGAGTTATATGACCCACATGTCAAGTGTTTACATGTGAGCTATTTGTTTATAATAAACAAATCTTTCGTTTGTAGTTCAAGTTCATGAATCAGTGTTATTGTTATTACTGTCTCTCATGTGACTCTTCTTTAATTCAGTTTATCTGATTCCTTATCCGGTTCTTTATTATTTATTCCAATCTTTATTTCAATTACGCTGCAATGGCGAGTCTTTGTCCGGTATCTAAGAACCAAGTTGACTTTCTCCATTGTTTATATTGGAAGATTTCTTCAAAACTTTTGGTAGGCACAACTGCCGCGTGCGCAATCATGTTATTATTGTTTATTTTTTCATGGCTTGTGTCTTCGGGCGCCGTTATAGGCTTAACATAAACAGTTTGTTCACTTTTTTCTTGTGGAACAAAGGCATTTCCATTCTCTCGTTTGATTAATATTAGGTATTGATACACTTCTTGTGCCACCGGTGTTCTGATTTCACGTACATTAATTTGCTGATAAATGTCACTCGGCAGATTCATAATTTTCACATTTTTCACAGATTTCAGATTTTTCACAAATCTTGAATCGTCCTCGTGAATGGTGTTTCCGGGGCACCATACGCCTCCAGATGATAGTGCAGCATAATTAATTTTACTTTCCATCAGCGCCATATTATGTGCCTGGTTGTCGACCCCTTTCCTTGCGAGTCGTTTCTTTTCGCTAACATTATTTAGCGACAATGTTTCATAATATTCTTCATTTTTATGAAGCTGCCGCGCAGGGGTTAACGGTAGCTGTGGCCTTTCTATCACAGCCGTGGAATCCTCTGGCAGATCCTGAGGCGGGAACGGTGTCTCCGGTTCCTCAGGCAGTAGTGCGAGGGTGGACTTCCAGCCACCCTGACGAGTTGCACCGTGTGCATTTTCATTTTCTTCATTTTTATGAAGCAGCCGCACAGGGGTTAACGGTAGCTGTGGCTTTTCTATCACAGCCCTGGAATCCTCTGGCGGATCCTGAGGCGAGAACAATGTCTCCGGTATCTCCTCAGACAGTAGTGTGAGGGTGGACTTCCAGCCACCCTGACAAGTTGCACCGTGTGCATTTTCATTTTCTTCATTTTTATGAAGCATCTGCTCAGAAGATGACGGTAACTGTGGAATGTCCATCACAGCCGTGGATCCATCTGGCGTAATCTGCTGAGGTGAGAACGAAGTCTGCAGGTTATCCTCAGCCAATATTGTGAGGATGGACTTCCAGCCACCCTGGAAATCTGCAAACAGTGCATCCAAATACCGTGCAGTCTCCTCTTCTTGTAGACGCTGTGGGCGCCCATCTTCTTCTAGTTGACGTTGTAAGCGCCAACCCTCTTCTATTTGGCGTTGTAAGCGCCAATTCTCCTCCTGTAGTGCTCTAACTGTTTCCCAAGTAGAGCGTGAGTTGCCGCTGTCTTCGGGTGCCGGCACTAATCCTCTCCTGGAAGCAGCAGGTGCTTCAGCGCCTTTCCAGGAGCGCAGTGACGGTGTCATGTTTCTTGATTTTCTGAGGAAAATCCGGCTCGAAGGACCATAAATGTACTGGACACCTACGCCAGTAACATCGACTGTAAATGCCGGTTTTCCTCTGGGGGGTACCTTAGGTAAGGGTTTACAAAGAAACACCACTTGCGAATGTCGTCGGACAACTGACTGATTGTGGCAGTTGTTTGCATATTTATTGAGTTCGAATTGAACATGTGTTAATGTACATCAAATATTCTTATCTCTAAACAGGATGCATGAGAGCATTAAGGAACCAAGAAAAATAACCAAATTTTAATTACTACGGTTAAATCCCATTTGACACATGATACGTGTCCGGTGATAAGCTTCAAAAAGGGATTCGGCGTCGTTAGATGCGTGATAACAGTAAATATTCACTTCCTTAATTATTTTAATGATTATGTCCATCCGCCTGCTGTCCGGTACAGTGTTTGAAAGAGCAATATAGTTGTGAATAAGGAATACTTGGTGGATGAGTTTGTGTATTTAGGAAGTATGTTTACTATGGATGGGAAGGCCGACAGACATATTGAAAGAAGGTTAAATGCAGGTAACTCCATTAATGGAGGAGTGAATGCAGTTGGCGCTAACGAAAAATTATCCAAAGAAGCGAAGCTAGCAGTCCATAATGGGGTACTGGTACCTACCCTGATGTATGACAGTGAGGCATGGAACTGGCAGAGGAAGGATGAAAGTAGACTGAATGCTGTAGAAGTGAGATCCCTAAGGCGTATGTGTGGAAAAATCATGTGGCCATGTAGAGCGAATTTGCCAAGAAATGAGTGTAAGGAGAATATATGACGCAAATATGAATGGTAGCAGAAGTCAGGGACGCCCGAGGAAAACATGGCACAATCAAGTGAATCAGATACTTGAGTCGGGCCATGTCGAGAGTCAGAATAATAGAAGAGCATGTATGAGACAGTGTATGAATATTTTTTTATTTATTTTTTTTTTTTTTTTTTTTTATTGTGTTTATTTCTTGCTAGAGCAATCCCGATGAGTAACAGAACTCATTTTAGGACAGGAGGAACTTACAATTCATATGTAGGAGGTAGTAGGAACAATTTTACAACGGTAGTTTGATATCAAAAATAAGTTTCACATTCAATACAGCATAAAAATTAAAATAATGACACGTTAAGTAGAACAAACAACAATAGAAAACAAGTACAGAAAGAAAAAAAAACATGGATAAGATACAACAAGAAATGACAACACAGTTACATATTTTCATTTTTAAATGTAGTTAAAAAATATTTTTTTAAAGCATTGCTTTGCAATTTTTTATTATGGTGGATGTGTTTGTACATATCTGGAAGCGAATTATATAGTATATAGGCAATATAGTTCAGTGATTTTAACCCATATTTTGTAGTGTGTGTTTGAGGAATGCGGATTTTATTGTTATTTCGAGTATTGTGGTTGTGGATGTCTTGATTGTAAAGTGGCTTGATGTTGGTGTGAGTTGATTTTTGGATAATTTGTAGGATGGTGCTTGTAATTTCATATTTAGGAAGGATTGTAATTGGAAGGATACCAGAAACTGAATAGATGTCCCTAACATGAGTGTCCCATGGAAGTTCAAACACATTTCTGAGAGCTCGGTTTTGAACCACCTGCAGGTCAGCTATCAATTTCTTTGAGGCAAAACCCCAGATACAGCAGAGATAGGAAAGGTGTGAATGTACCATGGCATAGTATACTGAAGTTAGTAAAGGAATGGGTAGTAATCCTTGAAGCCTATATAGTACACCAGTTATAGGGGTAATTTTCTCTTTTATATGATTTATATGGAGATCCCACGAGAGTTGGGAATCTACGATCAGACCCAAATATTTTGTGTTCATTTTCTTTTCGAGGCAGTTGTCTCCAATTTTAATATCGAGGCTGAAATTTTTCTTGTTACCGAAAAGTATATAATGGGTTTTTTTTACGTTAAGAGTTAGTTTGTTTATTCTCAACCAGTTTGTGAGATGGGAAATATCAGCATTCATCTCCATTTCAAGCTCCGCTAGGTTCAGTTTATATATAATTTGTACATTTATTTATAACAATTACAGGTAATAAAGCCTAAGACGTTATAATTTATAATTGTACCATTTATGCAGTGTATATGCAATGCCAAAAATCTCGTAAATGCGCTATAGGACACAAAAAATAAATCTAATTTTTTATCTACCGCATTCAAAAAGTACGTAGCTCTCCCTACAGGTGAGTTCATTAATAAATTAGTGCGGCTTGCTCTACTATATAGAAGATTGTGATGACGTCCTCGAGAGTGATACTCTGGTACAAAAAAATTTTATTGGGCCAGTATCTCATTATTAGATAAGTGACCGTTTATTAGTTGGAAAAAATATTTAAGCAAAGCAATACCTCTACGTTTCTCTAGGGAGTGGTAATTGGTCATGCCTAATATATAAATCGATGGGTAAAGCCAAGGGTAACGTCCATAGAGCCGCGAGAATAATGCGAGAATATGAATGAGGCAAGGAGTGTTTGTCAAGACCGAGTTCTTTGGCGGTCCGTCTTCTCTGCCTACCCCTGCCGGGAAACGGAGTGATGATATACACATACAACAGGCAACTGTTCGGGCATAACGCTAATAAATTATAATTATTTTATTACTTAGGTACACCACCTTGCCATCGGGATATAGGGATTTTGTCTGACCGGCGCTCGCTAGTACAATTTCTACCACCTACCGATACGCGTCTCGGGTCATACATTTCAATGGACATTTCTTTCGTGGTCGATATCTAGTGACGGAAATAGATTAATACTGTGTGAGTTTGGTGCTACTACGGAGGCTGTAAGGAGATACCAGTACAAGGTAGGACTTTCCCTTAATTCTGGTGGCATCCTCAAATTTCCTATTCCCGTTCCCGTATATCGATCAATTTGCACCCGACACAGACGCTAAAGTTTTTCAAGAGCTATCGTAACAGGCAACATACTTTCAGATTACTCAAATTCACGCCCAATCCCATCTATTTCAATTCTTGAATACTTATACTAATTCCATGTATAGTTTGAATAACCACGGTGGCATTACGCAGCCTTGTTTAACACCTGTTGTAATATCAAACCACCCCGTAAAACTACCATACACATGCAACACTTTTGGCCAGAAACCTTGCAATGAGCATACGCAATGATTCTGTGTATTTCAAATGCGTTAAATACATTTTATTTTTAAATATTTATTTATTTATTTATTTATTTATTTATTTATTTATTTTAGGAACATTAACAGTCTTAGTAATATAATATACATAAGAGAATAACAAAAAACAGACCAATTATTAATGTTCACAGATATATATAGAAACATAAAACTAACCTGCAAACGATAAACCTATAATATGCCTACCATAAACAGCAATAAATAAAAGTGATTTTAACTATACTTAAATAGACTTGGGTTGGAACGGGAAAGGGGAGGAGAGGGATGAGGAAAAGTTGCCACGCAGGTAATATTAAAATATTAGGTACAATCATTTTAACAGTGGTTAATATGAGTTAGAATGTGATACAATGAAATTCTGTAGTGATAGTAACTAGCAGTGAATATGTCAGCACGAGTGTCTATATTTGCAAATTTATTATTATAGTAGTTACATGTCCTTTGCATAAATTCATTTTGGTTGGAATTGGTATTGCATCTATCAATGTAGAAAAGGGTATTTTGTCTGCTGTATCGAATTGGCGCATGGAAATTTATTTTGTTCAGCAACTCCGGGCAGTCAACTTTAGAGTTAATAATTTTATACAAGAGCATCTGATCAGCGACAATCCTCCTGTTGAGTAGTTTCGTGATTCGAAAATGTTTCTCGATTTCGTCGTAAGAGTTGTATATGTTAAATGATTTAAAATTGAGGAATTTGAGAAATCGTTCCTGAACTCTTTCTAACCTGTTAACATAAACAATATAGCGCGGGTTCCAAACCGGTGAACAGTACTCCAGGTGAGGACGAACATGTGAATTGTAGAGAGTCAGATATGTCTTAGTATTTTTGAAAAATTTGCATGTTCTCAGTACAAAACCTAGACTTTTTGATGCTTTGGTGACAATGTTATCAACGTGTTTATCAAAGGTAAGTTTAGAGTCCAAGAAAACCCCGAGATCACGCACATAGTCTTTATTTGTTAAAATCGATCCAGAAATGGTGTAATCATGCAGTATTTTCACACGGTTACGTGTGAATGTGACTTTGCAACATTTAGAAATATTGATAAAAAGCTTATTTCTGAGACAGTAATCCGTCAGTCGATCAAGATCTGCTTGTAAACGCGCAGAACAGTCCGGGGAGCTTATAGGAAGGTATATCTTCATATCGTCAGCAAATAGTAAAATTTGAGCGTTGTGAAAACATGTCGTAATATCATTAATATAGATAGAGAAAAGCAAAGGACCCAAAATGGACCCCTGAGGCACACCGGAAGTAATGATTTTCCAGACCGAGGAAAATCCACCCACTGTCACAGCCTGGGATCTGTTTGTTACGTATGAGGATAACCAACGAAGGAGATCTCCATGAATACCATGATTAGCAAGTTTTCTAAGCAGAATGTTGTGGTTGATCTTGTCAAAAGCCTTGCTATAGTCGGTATAGATTGTATCAACTTGCACACGTTTATCCATGGAGGCAGACAAGAAGTTTGTAAAAGTTATAAGATTAGTAGCAACAGAGCGACCTGCAAAGAATCCATGCTGAAATTCGTTGATCGAATTCTTTACCACAGGGAATAACTGGTCATAGACTATGTTTTCGAACACCTTTGAAAAAATGCAAAGCTTGGAAATGGGTCTATAATTATCTGCTTCACACTTAGTTCCCGATTTATGAATTGGTGTGATGTAGGCTCTTTTCCATATATCTGGAAATGTACCAGTCTTGATCGATATATTAAACAGTATTGATAGCGGGAGTGACAAATGATTTGCGCACTCGGTAATGAACAGTGGTGGGATACCATCCGGCCCAGCTCCCTTGCTAGAATCGAGCCGTTTTAAATATTTGGACACGAGGTCAGCATCGATAAAAACTGATCCCATTCCGTAAAAACAAATACTGTAAAACAAATACCGTAAAAACAAATATTCCGTAAAAACAAATACTGTTTTAGAAACTAGATAAAATTATCTTTCCGGAACCGATTGTTACGATAGCGGCGCGAAATCTGAACTATTCAACAATTACTCTGGCTATTTTTAGGATTTTATTGATGGCATCCTGTATAAATATCTGTGGAAAACTGGAAAAAATTATTATTTCTCTTTCTAGCATCAAAAAAATTAAGTATTTCCGCATGATAGAAAAAAATATTAAAATACTGTTATAAAATATGAACTCCCGGTCATATATGACCATCAGACACTGGAGGGGTTAAAATACATTATTTTATTTCTTAGGCGACTGAAATATAACGATTGAACTAATACAAAGTGTTTTATCCATTGATTGATATTGGTAAATTTGTCGAGTTCCGCTTCATGCTTGTGTATGTGTTTGATTTCAACTTCAATATTTAATGGAGACTACTATTTAAGTCGGGGGTTTAGGTAAATATGCACAAAATAGGTTTTCAGAGTCTTAGTTTGGGTTATTTTAATAATTTAAAAAACCTTAAAACTTAACTTTGATAGAGAAAATATAGAACTTAACCCTTTATAGGACAATTTTTTTTAACGTTACGCCCTTAATGGTTTTATTTATGTATTCTATATTCATTTTGATGAACAGAAAAACCATTTTTTTTTGTTTAGTCTTTTTGAAATTTTTGATTTTCCAGACTGGTGTCCATTTAGGTAAAAAAAAATGAACTAAAATTTTTGTTTTCATTACAAAAAGACAGGTTGGTAAGGAAAAATGTACTTGTTATTTATTTTCGTTACAGGAGAATTACTGCTTTGATTATTTTATAGAGATACTGACCAGGACGCCATTTTCGTAAAATTACTCAACATGTGCGAACTTCGGGGCGGTTGGTTTGATTCAAGACCTCTGTGGGTTAACTCAGAATGATTACAACCCATAAGGGTGATTATAACTTGTAAACATAAAGAAATATAGACCTTAATGTTGCACGGTGGTAGTAGGAGATTTTCAAATATTGTCAGGTTATTCGTAACCCGGGAATGTTTGTCTTTCTTTTAAAAAAAAAAAAAGGTCTCAAAACTATCCGTTTTTAGCTTATGACCTATAAAGGGTCAAATACATCTTTTACCATCTCCCACTACATAATTAGTTATTTCTTCTGACAAACAAATTAAGTTGAAACCAAGTGCTATTTATATATTTTTGGCATATCAAGCGTGCAGCGGAATTCGATAAGTTTAATGTTGTTTCTTGTAGTAATTATGTTGAGAGCAAGTGCTATATATTTTTATTTTTAGGGTAAACGTGAAGCGCAATTCGACATGTTTATCATTAAAACATCTGTAAAAATCATTATGAGTATGTTCCAAAATATTAATTTCGATATCTACAATTATTTTACAGTTTAAGGTAATTAAAAACGGATGATTTAAATCATTTAGCGAAATGGTTTATAAATTTACCTGTCATCTCCTAAAAGCTTTAATACATTTGAATATAAATTTCCGGATGACATTGTTGTATGTACGATATTATAGTTGACTTCAGAAAAAAATGTACGATAACGTTTACCAACGTTTACAATGCAATAATATCAAACAAAATCATTTTGAACTGTCAGATCTGAAAACGGCATATATTTGTTACCATACTAAAAATAATGTAATCATTAATTTGTCAAAGCAGGTACCTTCATTTGTAAAAGAGGGGCATTGTCCGTAACTAATGCTTTGCAAGGAAGTATTATGACAGCACATGACATTCTATGAAATCCGCCTACTAACATCATTTTTAAGAGCTTGTGCAACTAAGCTAGCACAGAATTGAACCCGTAGCGCTTATGCGGGAACCTGGTGCATTTGTCTACTCAGCTACTAATCGTTCAAAATGTAAATATTAGATGTTTCAAAATATGTAGGCATATTAGTTGACCAGTAAACTAAATCTAACCTTTAAGGTGCCTGTAAACGATCAAATTTGTTTGTCAAATTTTGCGTTTGCTCGTCACGTGTTTGATGAACAAGGCCGCAGACGTTCTAACCAAATTTTGTCAAATATCAGTTTATTTATTTACAGCTTTCGCCGGAGATTGTCTGTTGACATTTGTTGAATCCAGTCTGAAGTGAGGTAAATAGTGTAGTATTTTGTTTTTCTTGATAATGACGGATACGGATCAAACTTTCCGTCAATCAGAATTTCTGACAAACACGTCAAACACCATCAAACACGTAGTTTGTTTGACAGACACATCAAACAAGGCCGCAGACGTTCAAATAATTTGACAAACACGTAAATTTGACAAACAAATTTGATCGTTTACAGACACCTTTGGTTTCGATCGTATGTCCTGGTCAAACTCCAACTCAAACCAATAAAAACACTCGCGACATCAAAATGGTTATTGTGGACTCATGAAATGAAAAACCCGGGGAAATTGTACTTTTTAAAATAGCGAGTTTCGTATTCATCCAAACTATTGAAATCATTGGAAAAATGGAAAATTTCAAATTAAATTAATTTATTTAATGTAAATGGTTCTTAAATATTAAATGGATATTGCGATTAAAAAATTTCATTATATTAGTTTCAGAAAATTTGATTTTATGGTTGATTTTAAACTAAGTCGGTACCAGGTTTCTTCATTATTCTGTAGATGATATTTTATTTAAAATTGAACAAACAGTATGGAAGTTTTTCTCAGTTTTAAAATATATATACTAAAATAACAATATCAACTCCAGTGGGCTTATTTGTAGTACCTACATATCAACCATACAAAATTGAAAAGTGTGGAAAGAACTTTTAAACTTTTAGCCCCGGCTTTCTATTGATTATCGTAAAGTTTGCTACATAAAATAACTTTTTTCTGTTGGTAAATCTTTTTTCCAATTCCGCGGGAATTAGTGGCGTCACTGGCGTCTTCCAGCCCAGCGCCTTCGATGTTCTCATAGACAGATGACAGATGATGGCAGATTTTTATAAAATAACGTTTAAAATGGCCAGTGAAAACCTGAATGTGAAAGGCTTTTTCACCAAGAAGGAATGGAGTTTAATGTCTGAAGAGATACGTTACGGAGCCCATTGCATGTACGGGGTGTACAAACAAGGTAAGATTCTTTCTCCTCCCCTCTCCTATTTCACCAAGCTTTATTGATTAAAGGGTTTTAAGATTTTCACAGCAAAAGTATTATTGGGATAAATTTGAGGGTTTTATGCCATGTTGTGCTTCCTCCTTCTTTCATCATTGTGCACCCACACTTTGGTGATGTTTTGGTGTCCCTATTAAGTTTTTGTCTTGCAGCTGTTGTCTTTGTGCTTGTTGGTAAGTGATGTTGTCAATTATCTTTCAGTCTTCTTCACTGAGGATTACACTCAGGTACAGGTGTAGACAGAAAAGGTCTATTCCACTGTTCACTCACTGTGAATTCTTTCGCTCCGCAGCGCTGTCACCGCTACGTAACTGTGACGCTGTCCGAAACGTTGGCTAAACAGGGAGGAATCGCACCACGGCATAAAACTCCAAAAATGAATCACAAGGTTTATACATACTGATAAATGTTTATCACTTTGTCCACAGGAAAGATTGAAAAACCAGATTTTGTTATTCGGTATGAGAAATTCAAGGCAAAGCTAGAGTCGAAGAGCAAAAAGCAAGGTACATAATACTATATAATGCATGTTGTATTTAGATTCATAATAAATTTACTAAAGTGTTGCTTTTCTTCACTGTTTGTAGATAAGAGTCCGGCATTCAGGCAACAACAACAGAAGACCCGAATGCGGAATAAGCTTAAGAACCATAAGGTGCGTATTGTATTAATGTTCCTCCAGTATTAGTGGTGTATGAATAAGGTGTCATGTGTGTTGGTTGGATTGTTGCAGGTCGGCGCAGTGGAGCAATGCTTGAAGGGCTTCAGCCAGCTGGAAATAGACGAGTAAGTGTGGAAATGAAGAGTTTGTTGTATTTTGTTTGTAACTATATAAATTGTTTCATGTGATCTTTGGTCTTTACTATACACACTTGACAATAATCATAGTGATGGCATTAACATAGTGATTAACATGTTTTGATTCCTGCAGATGCGCACGGAGGAAAAAGTTAATGGATGAGGTGGTTAGAGCATTGGAGGAGGACTTGGACACGGGTCCAGACAGCGAGCCTGGTGAGTCTTTAGTCCTATAGAGAATAGAGAATATATTGTGGTGTGTGTTGGGTTAATTGGCATCATGAACACATCCTTACTTTCAGTGTACATCAAGAAGAGGCGCCTGAGAAGACTGAAGAAGGTGAACTACATGGAATTGCAGGAACAGGAGGACGACGCTTACAGCTGTAAGTGTGTAGTGGTGGGTGTACTCGTGTGTTGTGTAGTGGTGGAGTGTGTGTAACTGTGTGTGTGTTGAATTTCCAGGGTGTGATGAATGCGACGCACGCTTCCGGACGTTCTGCCCTTTGCACGGACCGCTGCTCATAATACCGGACGACAAGACGGGAGACGCAGAGCTCGGATGCCCCCCGCATGTAGCGCTGCGGTCCTCGGGAATCCCGGGGGCGGGGCGCGGTGCCTGGGCGGCGGAAGCTCTGCCCAGCGGCCTGCGCTTCGGGCCCTACCGCGGCCAACTCTCCGGCAGACCCAACCCCAACAGCCAATACGTGTGGCAGGTACTACTCACCTACTCACTTCTTTTGCTATAACCGCTTACCACATGTATACCAATTCGCAAATCATGCTGGCGCACTTGAAGTGAAATGACACTAAACTGCGCTATATAAATTCCATGTTATTATTATTATTATTATTACAGGTGCGCCGTCCAAACGGAGGGAGGCACTATATCGATGGCGAGAACATCAGCAATGCCAACTGGCTGCGCTACGTTAATTGTTCGCGCAACACCCTGGAACAGAACCTGCAAGCCTTTCAATACAAGGGGCAAATATTTTACAGGTTAGTGCGGTATACTATACTATACTACATTACACTTAGTCGTCAGCTGTAAACCATACATTCTATTTGCACTTCTGCGTATGCTTTCAGAACAGTGAAGAATATAGAGTCAAACACGGAGCTGCTGGTATGGTACGGACCGGAGTATGGGAAGACGCTGGGTATAGATCCCAAGACGTACCACGCACCTCTTTGCACCCGTACACCTACTCCGCTCCAAGGTATACATTCTTCTATATTATATACCACTGCACTGTCCGGAGCCAGTCCCAGACTGGAAGTCAATTGTTGCCAAGTGCCTGGTCATTAAAATATAATCACTAAACATTTAAATTCTGCGTTTCACACAGCCATAGTCATTTTTGGAAAGACCATTCGGTGGATATACAATTTAACATGGAGACCGCCTAAATGCATTTGTAAATAGCTCTTAACTTTAAATTAATAACTCTTAAGGACGGGTTGTTTTACAGAATTTGAACAATTAATCAAGTTCTGTAAAGGTTCCATTCAAGTTCTTTTTTTATTTTACCATGGGCCGGTTGTTTCACAGAACTTGAAAAACTTGTATATGTATTAGCTACGAAATTTGATGAATAGTTCAAATTCTGTAAAACATCCCACCCTCATTATTATTACTGTATTAAGCTCATCTTTGAATCCATGTAATATTTTATTTGTACTTTTGGTATCAAATTGTTTTCAATCTACTTCACTACAATGAATAGAGTTGTGATCGATCTGTCACAACATAGTTACATATTTTATTGAGCAAAAACACAGACAACCATTGCTTTTCTCTGCATTTTTACACATCTCGCACGGGGGTGTGAAAAATTGTTATCACTTCTTCGATAGTAATTTGGATAACTTCGGGAGTTATTTTTTCTTCATGATGGTAGAAGTAAAAAAGATGGACAACTTTTTTCGATATTCCATTGTTTTTTTACTGTACAAAAATATTTTTTCATAGAAGAAATTTTAATTTTTTTACTTAAAAAGTACCTTAAAACATTGTAATTTGAAAAGAAATAAGTAAGTCTGGGTTTGATCTTAAATAAGCCAATAAATGAAATATTTAATTAACTGAGGAATTGAATAATCTTGACACAATGTTGCCTGTTGTATGCTGATGATGAGTTGCACATTTCTAACAGAATGGAAGTTCTTCAGTCTGTCGTATATAGTGGACGACGCACTGAGACGCTCCCAAGTGAAAAGGGCTTTCCTGTCAATGTACAATTGTACATATTGCGGGCGTCATGCGGACGGAACAAATGATGAATGCAAGCCATGGTGTTTGGAAGAGAGATACAAAAGCACTGTGTAATATAGTTATGAACAGTAAATACTTAGAGCAAGCGGATGAGTTTGTATGTTTTGGAAGTATGTATATGTTTAATGGAAGACTTGGGGCCAGTTGTTTCACAGAATTTGAACAATTCATCATATTTCAAAGGTAATTTAAGGTTTTATACCAACACTGGTGTATAGAAGTGAAGCTTGGAACTGGCAGACCAAGGATGAAAGTGAACTGAATGGTGAGGCGTATGTGTTTATAAAAGCACGTCTGACCGTATTAGGAGTTATTTAATGAAGCAAGTGTTCTCTGCAGGCGGCAGTTCGCAGTGTGAAGAGGAGCGGGTGGCAGGTGGAGCCCCAACCAGCGGAATGGGGACAATCGACTCACAGCCCTCCACAAGCAAGGGGCAGAGCTACACTGTGCCGCTTCCACAGAAGAAACGTTTGTCATGTTCCAAATGTGAATACTCCACTAATGATAACAGAAATTTTAAACGTCATAACCTAATCCACACCGGTGAGAAACCATTCTCGTGTGATGTGTGTACGTACACCTGTTCTCAGGCTGGCAACCTTGAAGATCATAAACGCACTCACACAGGTGAGAAACCATTCTCGTGTGATGTGTGTACGTACACCTGTTCTCAAGCTGGCAACCTTGAACGACATAAACGCACTCACACAGGTGAGAAACCATTCTCGTGTGATGTGTGTACGTACACCTGTTCTCAGGCTGGCGACCTTAAAGTGCATAAACGCACTCACACAGGTGAGAAACCATTCTCGTGTGATGTGTGTACGTACACCTGTTCTCAGGCTGGCAACCTTAAACGTCATAAACGCACTCACACGCAATCATATCCAAAATAAACTTAATGCTAGTCTCACACGAGCTCTATTCTCTCATAATATGTGGGCTTGGTCCATTTCACCATATCGCTCGCCACACATTCTTTAATATATGGAAATTTTTTAATTTTAATTTTGTTTATTTGCATTATAAACAGTATTTATACCTTCTTATTTTACAGTATTAGGAATAAATTATATCACTGACCAATAAAATAATGTCATTAAAGCTAATACCTATTCTATTCTCTCATAGTATAATATAATGTGGGCTTGGCCTGTTTCACCACATCGCTCGCCATACATTCCTGATGTGAATATATGGCAAGCGATATGCTGAAATAGGCCAAGCCTATATTATTAAAGGTTAGCACTCGTGTGCGCAACTAAACACAATTTAACATTTTCCTCGTAACTAGTGATGTGTGGTTTCTCACCTGTGTGAGTGCGTTTATGCCGTTTAAGGTGGCCAGCTTGAGTTTTAATTCCATTATGTTTTTTAATCTAAATCTAAAAGTTGAAAAAGATAGTATGCTGCATTTTCAAGTTGATATTACATAGCTGAGGTTACATACTTTCATATATTATATAGGTAATAGAAAATACAAATGAAAAGCCGCGTTATATTCTTGAAAATTGTGCATTTCGCATTTTCTCGTTTAGTGCCAAAATCCCCGTTTTTGGCTCAAAACTCGCGAGTATTATAAGAATTTGCGATATCACAAAAGTGGAATTTTCAATTCAATACTAATAATTCTTCACACCAAATTACATAATATTCAATAAATAACAATATGATTCTACTTTCAACACTCCGACATGACACAACTTACAGTCATTCATGGTTTTACCACACAAACACCTCGGGGATCTCTCTTTTACGGCATTCAATCTACTTTTGTCTGCCAGTTCCATGCGTCACTGCCATCCATCAGGCTTGGTTTCAAGTATTTAGTCAAATCGCAATCATTAAAAACTTCCTGGTGGAAAATCACTCCTAGTGATCTTCGCAAATAGACTGAGAAACTTACGACTAAGAAATCTAATGTAATCTTTCTTACAACTGTAACTAGAAACATTCAACTACTACATTGACTCAAGTTATAAGTTTTAAATCTGAAGCAGAGGCGTGTAGCTAAACTAGCGTGGGTATTTAGCGCCCGGAAAACTATCCTACCCAAAAGTGGCTATGAAAATATGCATTGTTATTTAAAGCCCAATACATTTATATTATTCATCAACTGACGGACGAATGTGGTCGTGGTGAAAATTTTGCAAGTTGAATTTATTTTTTTGTTTTTTTAAATTTATTTACTTCATCAAAAAAAAATTACAGAATATATAATAAATCATTAGTAAGTAAAATACCTATATGTAAGTTGGTAACGATGACATTGTTGAAAAACTAATGTTACAATATTAGAACAGTTTCTAATAGAAGAAAACGTAAATATGTATGAGTGTTATAAAGAAATGGCATAATATATTATATTTTAAGTTGTGCATAACCTGCCTCGCTTGGCGAACCTGTGTTGAGGCAGATTTTTTAGTTAATTGTTTCTCGCATTTTTTCTATGGTTTACTTGCAAATGTTGAATATAGGTTCCTATACAGCAATACATTATTTTAGGATACATTTTTATTAGCATATACACAATACAAATACAGCAAGTTTTAGCACAATACATACTATAATAACCATCAATGACAAGGCGTTTGGTTAGGTTACATTATTGTTTGCATATACACAATACAAATACAGCATTGATTAATTAATTGTGTTTTCACACAAAAAACCAATCTCTGCCATGTAAATGCTCAAACATAGAAAAAATTTACCAATATACATACCTTGGTCTTACAATAGATGTCAATTTTAACTGGTCAAATCACATTGAAAATGTATGTAATAGATTAAGGTCCATATTAGGGAAATTTTATCACCTAAAAAACTTTGTTAATAAAAATATATTATACTGTATATATGTATAATGCATTAGCGGAATCAATTATAGGATACGGAGTAAATAGTTACGGATTAACATACTTAAATAAAATAGAACAATTACAAATCCGTTTCCTAAAATTGATATCAGGCAAAAAAAAAATACAATTATGTGAAGGCGATTATAAAAAAATGTTTTCTTTGTGTAATGTGCTCTCTATACATAGTAGGATAGATTACCAACTAACGCTAGATGAATTCTGGAATACAGAATTCAAAAAACCTGTAAACCATAACTACCCTACTAGGCATAGAGAAGCACAAATGTTCATTATTAAAATATCGCAAAATGTATACGGAGATAGAACAAAAAGACATAAAATTCCGGAATTATTTAACTCATTACCAGAAGATATTAAAAATGAGACATGTTATTCAAAAATAAAAACGAAAATTAGATTGTTCTACCTCCGTCAAACATAAAAACTATTGATATTGTGGATCAAGATAAGTATCAAGTTCAAATTAAATATACTATTATAAGCTAATAAATAGAAAAAGTGAGAGATTTCTTACAATTAAATTTATTGATCAGTTTTGTAGGATCTAAGTAAGAGAAAAAATAATGTACAAATAAAAAAACTGAATAAACACATACAAAAAAGCATATTTTATCACCATACATACCACAATAACTGCCAGTGACATGGCGTTTGGGTGAGGGCACCAGTATATGCTCGATCATTTGAATAAATCCAAATTTTAATATATTTTTTAAATTCTTTCTGTGTTTGACTCAGTTTAATATTTTCTGGGAGCATGTTGAATATTTTTGTGGCAAAGTATCTAAAGCTACGCTGACCGAAGGTGAAAGAAAGTGCTGGAGCTTGCAATATGTCTTTGTTCGAATTACGCGTAAATCTTAATTTTCTTGTTTCATTCTAAATCGTTAACAACAAAGATTATTATCAAATTATTCCAAACCTTTCCCAGTTGAAAAACAACCATTGTTCCACACACTACAAGCGTGTGAAATGGACATATGTTTATGTCCCTAAGCTTCGGTACTTCATTTAGACCAGGGGTCTCCAAACTACGGCCCGCGGGCCGTATCCGGCCCGCCAGTGTCTTCCATCCGGCCCGCGACATCTTATGACCAGTGTCATCAAGGACCCGCGACAGCTAATGGCTAAGACCTTGCTCAGAAGGGGCGAAAACTCCGCGAATTTTTTCGTGCGAATAAATAAATATGCTCGTTGGCGAGGTACTTGGCATCAATACATTGCGTCCACAAGTATCGCGCGAATATATCAAGAGGATTTTTTTGAAAAATCTTTATTTGATTCGCAATGATATCAAGGTCTGAGAAACGAGTATCAAAAATTATCTTCAAAGCTACGTTATCTAAAGCTATATTTTCATCCCTGAAAATTCTATTGTCTACCCCCCCACCCCCTCTCTAGGACAGAAAATATGGGTGTCTAGAAATTAAAACGGTTTTGGCCCTCCGAACTCACTGGAGTAGTCAATGTGGCCCTCCGGCTGAAAAGTTTGGAGACCCCTGATTTAGACAAAAGACATAGTGCCGTCTCGTTTATTCTATGGCGCGCAGAAGATGCCAAAGTGAACATTCTTTAAATTGAATCGTGTGGACTTGTGAATGAAAGCTTCGACTCGCTGTTCGCGTTACATTTTAAATAAATTAAGAACAATGCCAGTTGTTTTGATGCAGATTATTATTGTTGTCTTATAATTTTGGGGGGTCAAACACCAATTGACCTAAGGGAAGAACCATCCCACATTTATTTTGGTTTTATCTTCTGCGTTAAAATTTGATTGCTCAATGTATATTATTATAAGAGTCAACAATCAATTCCTTCATTCCACTATATTATTATTTAAATTAAGTTCATCTTAAATATTTCTATGTTCTTGAAGGATTTATTTTCATATAGGGGGAGGGGGGGCACATTGATTCACGGGGCACATTGGTACAGTATCTATATCTCAAAACCGATAAACGCTACACAGTCCGGCACATCACTAGAATGCTCAAGGACATTCACAAGAATGACAGTTGTGACACCGCTCGCCGCCAGTTTGCCGTTGGGCCTCAACAGTCACTGACGTGTTGGAAGTGGCGTGCGCCGCTGCCTACAAAAAAAATACGTGAAATGTAATTGTGTCTCAGGAGGATACTCTTAGTTGTTTTTGTTATTATTTGTTACTAAAGGTAAGTAAATATATTTATTATTGTATTTTAAAATGTTTTTGATTGCAAGATTATTATATATTTGATAAAATTAATTGTTTGTGGAAAAAGTCCTTTGGGGCACTTTGATACGGTAATGTGCGGGGTACAATGATACGTATCAATCTGCCCCTTTATTGTATTAAAGTGCCCCGTCAAAAATAATAGTTTATTTTATTGTTTTTTTTCTTTTTTTCAGAAAATGGTGCGCACGTACAAACCCAAAACTGATAGAAAAAATATCAATGAAGAAAACATTGAAGATGCAATACGTGAAGTATTGTCAAAGACTTTATCTATACGCAAAGCAGCCGACAAATATGGCCTCAAAACTGCAACCCTACAACATCGCATAGAAAAAGCCAGAAAATTATTTGAAGCTACCAGAACATTATCTACAAATGAAGCATCCTCTTCATTACAAGCAGAATCTTCTTTATCACAAGCAGGTCCATCTTCACCACAAATAGCACCATCTATGGAGATGGCACAAATAGCATTATCTTCAGCACAAACTACTACTGCAGCTTTATCATCACACACTGCTACAGCTACTTCATCAAACATCTATGGTTCCAAGTATACCGTTGCACAAGTTTTTTCAACCGAACAAGAAAAGGCATTGACTCAATATTTAATGAATTGCAGTAAAATGCACTACGGCCTTACATTGAAACAGCTTTTGACTTTGGCATACGAGTACGCAGAATCCTCAGGGTGTAATTATCCAAAATCCTGGAAAGAAAACAAATGCGCTGGAAAAGATTGGGCAGCTGGCTTCAGGAAGAGAAACCCAGAATTGAGTCTACGAAAACCAGAAAACACAAGCGCAGCAAGAAGCTTTGCTTTCAATAAAGCTGCTCTAGCTCAATTTCATGATAATTACGAACGCATAATGAGACAATACAATTTTACACCCGATCGAATAATAAACTTAGACGAAACAGGCATAAGCACAGTCCTTTCCACTCCTAAAGTTATTGCTGGAAGAAAACAAAGACAAGTTGGACAAATAGTTTCTGCAGAACGCGGAGAGTTAGTTACTTTCTGTGGTATTATTACTGCAACTGGTTCTTCTCTTCCTCCAGTTTATGTCTTTCCAAGAGTTCACTATAAAGATCACTTCCTAAATGGTGCTCCTGATGGAAGTCTAGGGTTGGCAAACAGAAGCGGCTGGATGACATCAGAATTGTTTATAAGAGTTTTGAAACACATTCAACGCCTTACTTCGAGCAATAAGGATAACCCAATTCTAATCATTTGTGACAACCACGAATCTCACATTTCAATAGAAGCTGTTAACTACTGTCGTGACAACGGTATTGTTTATTTGAGTCTTCCCCCACACACGTCACACAAATTGCAACCGCTTGATGTCAGTGTGTTCGGACCCTTCAAAGGCAAATTGAAGATAGCTTTCAACGACTGGCACATTCAAAATGTTGGAAAAACTTTGACCATATACAACATTGCTGAACTGTCAAAATTAGCATATTTGGAATCATTTACACCAAAGAATATCATAGGTGGTTTTTCCAAACCTGGAATATGGCCAATTAATAAACTGGTATTTGGCGACGACGACTTTGCACCGATAGACATTTTCAGCACAGGTTATCACGATTTGACAGATGAGAACACTCACAACACACAAGATTTACATTTTGTAGACTCAGAAGCAAGTCAAAATAATGAGGTTGTTGATAGAGAACAAAATAAAACTCCTACTTTGGATGCCGACCCAGTTTCAGTGTCTGATGCTGACGATCCTCTACATGTTTCTTCATCAAAGGCTATTCTTACTCCTGAAGTAGTTAGACCTTATCCAAAAAAGGCGATTACTGACAGTGCCTTAAAAAGAAAAGGAAGAGAAAAGGGACGATCAAGAATTTACACTGAAACACCAGAAAAAAATAGATTAGAAAGCTTACGTAATGAAAAAAACAGGAAAAGAGAATTACAAAAAGCAAAACAGCATGCAAAAGAATTGAAAACAGCGAAAAATCTGTTGGGATTAACTGAGCCAAAAAAGAAAAAGAGAGTGACTTCTTTGCCTGCAGAAATAGATTCCGATTCTAGTCAAGATGAAGTCGTGATGACGAGTGATTGTGAAGACATTGAAATGCCGTCGGAATCGGAAGAAGAGGTAATTAATGAAGAACCAGTTAATCCTGAACACATAAATATTGGAGATTTCCTGCTAATTAAGTTTGAGAAGAAGAAAACTGTGATTCACTACGTTGCCAAAGTTGTATTTAAGTATAATGTGACAGAATATGAAGTATTATATCTCAGAAAAAAAGCAGGTTCTTCTAAGTTTATATTTCCAATTGTGGAAGACAAAGCAAGTGTGGATGTTAGAGATGTAGTTTTGCAATTACCAAAACCAACTTTCTCCAAAGGCACATCTCGAACATCGTCGCTTTATTCATTTTCGGTAGGTTTAACTCGATATAATATCCAGTAGATTGTTTTGTAATTTATATGAGAGTTTTTATGATTATTTTTGTTAAATTTTTGATGTTTGTTTAATTTTTTAAGAAAAACATTGTTCATTTTGATAGGAGATTCTAATATTATATTTTCATTAACAATATTCAATGTCAAAGTCTGATTACTTAGTAAGTATATAACTGATTATATAATTAAGAAAATAACAGAGAATTAGTCTTGTTCTATGATGACAATATTGTTTTTTTGTGATTATATTCCTTAAGTAACTTAAGAGACTGATTATGGCTAATGTGCACTCTTAATAAAAAGTATTTTGCGATCTCAATCAATAAAATTGTTTTATTTCTTAATTTTATGTAATAATACAGTTTATATTGGATTTTTAGTCAGTTTAAATTTGCATTTCATATGGATCTAAAATACCTATCAAACTGCCCCACCCCATGTATCAAAGTGCCCCACTGGTGGGGCACTTTGATACAAATATGATTTTTTCTTAAAATCAGTTTATCTCTATACGTCGCCAGTTTTTGCGGTTTTTGCGTAGCCAAAATATAAGCTGACATATCAGCCAATGCACACATCAGAACAAATATTTAAATATAATGCTTTATGGTCCTCAGAAAAGAGATTGAATTTTTGTGTATCAAAGTGCCCCCCCTCCCCCTATTAATAAAAGCATGTACCTAGCAAGAAAAGGTTTGTGTTCCATTAATATTAATATGGTAACTGTATGGTTTATGTTACCATGGTAACTGTATAGAATATATTAACTAAATTAGTTCTATAACTGAAAATATTTTTATGTACTGGAATGATTTTGTCGCATATATTAATAAAAGCATGTATAAATAGGTTAATGTTCCATTACCATGGTGACTGTGTAGTTGCGTGAATTTTAAAAAAATATATAAAATACCAAACAATTCATTTTGTTTCATTGAAATGGTTATGAAATTTTTTTTTACATAATCTCCACACTGCAGGTCCTAGTGTCTCTCTCGGGGCCTATGCCATCTTTGAGGATGCTGGAGGTTACCCACCACATTCCTAAGGGCATCACAACTCTATTTTATTATTGACTGTGCCTACTCAGTGAAGCGCAGATGGTTTTAGTAACAATTGAGGGATACTTTTGCAAAACTGACTGACCCAACCTGAAAGTTTTGTTGGAAAATCACAATAAACAAGGTGTCAAATATCTGATTTAATTTCCGTGTTTTTATTTATTTATTTATTTATTTATTGGTAAAGGTAGGAGACAAACAGCTTATACATAAAATACAAATATAAATATATACATGTTAAAAACAGTCAAGCCAAAAGAGTCTCCTATATTAATATTGATTGGAGATGGAGTTTTATTGCATAAAAAAAAAATAATAAAAATAAAAAAATATATATATATATTTTAGGTGAGGAGGGGAGGAATAGGAATTTAGGATGAGGATAGGAGATGCTCTGGATACATTCCATACTATAGTATTAATTTTCGATCGTACGAGTTACTTCTATTCGATATTTGTGAAGTGTATTGCTAAAAATATCTATGTTTTGAAATTTAGTATTATATTGGGCACATATACGTGGAATTGGTGAATTTTTTCTAAAGTTAGTTCTACATGTAGGTAAATGAAACAAATGGGATTGCCGTGTTGATCTTGTTGGAATATGAATATTTATTAAATTCATTAGCTCTGGTGAGTCGAGGCCATTGTTAAGAATTTTAAATAATAAAATTTGGTCAAAAACCAAACGTCGTGTATGAAGTGAGTTGAATTTGTGGTAATTAATAGAATCGGCGTAATTTGAGAAATGTAAGTTTTGTTTATAATTAATGTGTTTAAAAAATTTTTTTTGAATTCTTTCGATTCTTTCAATGTGGGCTTGGTAAAAAGGAGTCCAGATCGGTGTGCAGTGTTCTAGGTGGGGACGGATGAACGCTGTGTAAAGGGAATATAGAGTCTTAAGGTTGCGGAAAGGTTTCGTTAAACGTATTATAAATCCTAGCATTTTGTTGGCTTTGTTGATGATTGCATCAGTGTGTTGAATGAAGTTTAATTTCACATCCAGTATTACCCCAAGGTCTCTGATAGAATCTACTTCTTTGATTTGTGTCCCGTTTAATGTATAATCAAAGGAAATTTTATTTTTGTTACGTGTAAATGATAATTTATTGCACTTTGAGGTATTTACTACAAGTTTATTTGATTCACAGTAGTTAAAAAGACGATTGAGATCCTCTTGAAGTTTAATGCAATCTTCGATTGATTTGATAACTAAGTAGATTTTTTTATCGTCTGCATATGCTAGGTAATTGGCATGTAAAAAACATTTGTGAATATCATAAATATACACATTAAATAATAATGGCCCTAAATGAGAACCTTGAGGTACACCGGAGGGCACGGAAAAGAAACTGGACTTAGTTCCCGCAACTGATACACATTGAAGTCTGCACCGAAGGTATGAAGTGAGCCACCGAAGTAAATCACCATGGATGCCTATTTGACTTAATTTTTTAATTAAAATGAAATGGTTTACTTTATCGAAGGCCTTAGAGTAATCAGTGTAGATTACATCTACTTGGTTTCTATTGTCCATATTGCTCGTTAAATATTCCGTGAAATTTACCAAATTTGTTAGTACCGATCTTTTTTGTAGAAATCCGTGTTGTTGGTTTTGTATGTTGCGAACAATTGTTGTATAAATTTGATCGTAGACAATTTTTTCAAAGAGTTTACTAAATACAGTTAGAATTGAGATTGGGCGGTAGTTTACAATGTTGCTTTTAGAACCTGTTTTATGAATAGGGATTATAGTTGCTTCTTTAAACTTTGTAGGAAATTTTCCTGCTTTTAGTGACATTCTAAATATATTAGTTAGGGGGTATGAAAGATTTTTTGCACATTTTGAGATAAAGTATGGCGATATACCATCACTGCCAGCACCCTTACTAATGTCTAAATTCTTCAGGTATTTATTGATCAAAAAATTGTTTATTTGTACGTTCCCAATCGGGTTATGATTATTCATATAGGTAAAACTATCGACTATACTGGGATCATTCGTGTCCTTATCATTAACGTAGGTGGACTGAAAGTGTTTAGAGAAAAGTTGACACACTTGTTGAGCACCGGTGCCTGACTCATCTTTAAGGTGCATGATTTGTGGGATGCCATTTGTTTTACTTTTGCTTTTAGCATAGTTCCAAAGTTGTTTATTATTTATAAGAATATTAGATTCAACTGAATTTATGTACTGAATAAAGCAATGCTTCTGTAAGTTTTTTTGTTGGGTACGTTTGATTGAAAACTCTATGTAGTCTACTGGATTATTATTGGATTTCCATTTTTGATGGAGTTTTTGTTTATCTTTAATGATTTTAATTAGAGAAGCTGAATACCAGTTTGGAAATTTTCTCTTTTTGATGATACGTTTAGGGACAAACTGGTTGATGGTACTGTTTAAAATGTTGTAGAAAGAATCGACTACTACGTCAATATCCGAATTTTCCTGAGTAAATGACCAGTCTGTCATTGACAGATGTTGGTTGATTAGCTCGTAATTGGCTTTTGTAAACTGATAAATTTCTTTAGGTGGGGCGTGAATAATAGGAAGTATATCGATTTTTAGCATAATTTTGAGTGATGGGTGGTGCGAGTCTTCGTTGACAAGAGGATCGCATGCACGATATACTTGGCATTCCTCATTACAGATAACTAAATCCAGGATTCTGTTATTTGCATTTTTTATGTAATTATATTGTTTTAATTCAGAATAATGGATTGTGTCAGCAAGTGAGGAACTAGTTGAGTTCAAGTTTTCAGGTGTCAAGTGTAAATCATTGTTATGTATATTCCATGTTACGGTGGGCATATTAAAATCTCCAATTACAAGTAAAATGTCATCGGGATGTTGATCTTTTACGTTAGCAAGTAAGCAAAGGAATGAATTGAGTGCAGTTTCATACCCTTGTCCCTGTGGGAGATAAACACAGGCTACATGGATAGTGCGTTTGGAGGTATAGTTAGAAGGGGGAATAGTTACCCAGATACATTCAGCATTGCAGACCAATTCTTCGCGAGGGTAAGCGTTAAGATTGTTATGTGTTATGATCATCACTCCACCACCTCGACGAGAATCTTCTTGGTTGTTTATGCTATTAATTGTAATGTTATTTGATCTATCCCGTCTGAAAACGCTGTAAAATTCTGTTGGTGCCAGTTCCGGATCTAAAATAGAATTAATTAGCCAAGTTTCAGAAATACCGAATATGTAACAATCGTCATTCAATAAAATATTATTGTGAAATATGTCTGTTTTAGTGCGTAGTCCTCTACAGTTTTGATACATAATAGTAATCATCGTGAATTATGTAAGTTTTTCTATAAGTGTAAATAATTTTGGTAAAGATAAGAGATAAAAAAACAAATAATAAATGCAGAGTTTTATGAAGGACACGCATGATGTTAAACTAAACTGGTGAAATAGTGAAATATAAATGTGAGCAGCAAGTACGGAGAGCATGTTAGGAAAGAGGGGGGGAGTGAGAGTGGAATGGGGGAATGGTGTAAGGTTGTGGATAAATAATACGTCGATTACACGACGAATTATAGAATTACAAAACATATGATTATAAACAATATAAGAAGATAACAAAATATAAGGAAATAGAAAAAACTAATTAAAAAAAAAACATATAAATTACTATATTCAACGGAAGGTTAAATAAAAATAAAAATGCAAAAAAGCAATTTTTATCTTATGTATTAATATTTAATTAGAATTAACACTTATTAGTTGCACTTCAGCAGGGTTAATACAAGTATGGAATAAAGGTTATCTGCTCCTCCTCTGGCACATGAGAATGTCTGCCGGAATGCAGGAGTAACAGCCTGTGGAAACACAAAGTATTGACTGCCGGGACTATCCCAGTCAACGACTCTGAGACTCTTCCCAATACAGCAGCGATCCAGGTATATTTCTGTAAAGTGGATGGAGATATGTCCTAGGGGAATAGAGGAATCGATGGACATGACGCCAACACATACCTCGGAGCAGGGCCGGTTTTAGTACTATCAGCGCCCTGGGCGAGATTTTTACGGCGCCCCCTAACTGCAATTCAATTCCATACGAAAAAAGGCAATGGGTATAATGGAATAACCGTTTATTAAAAAAAAAACTATTTATTTAATAAAACTTCACTTTTCTAGCCTTTCTATCGGCGAACTCTTTTATAAGGTTATCGAAATCGATATTTTCAGCAATTTCATTTTCGATTGTCAAAGTTGCCAAGTTTGTCAATCTAGATTGTGATATTTTCGATCGCAGATAGGTTTTAATCAGCTTAAGCTTAGAAAAACTCCTCTCCCCACTAGCAACCGTTACAGGTATAGTCAATAATAAACGCAATACTATCCACACATTTGGATACAGTTCTTGTAGGTTGCGATCTTTGATAAAATTTAAAACATAAGCAGGGGTAACCACATTCTGATGAGGCAAAAAAGATTTCAGGCTTGCGAGTTCATCACACAACATACAACCATCTATATCAGATTTAGAGTCTACAGTTAATTTCAATTGGAGATTACCACAGAGTTTGACAAGGTCGGGTTTTTCCGGAATCTGTTTTATATTGTACAAAAAAGACCAAGATTCCGAGTTCCGAGTACTCATTTAACTGTTCAAATCTTTTATTAACTGAAATTAATGTAGTGTCCAAGAGAGAGTTGAAAAATTCAACCTCAAATTTTTTTCTGGAGAAGTTATAGGCTCGTCGTGGGCAGTTTCACCAGCTTGACGCTTAACAAATCGAATTCTTGTTGTGGCTCTAAACACAGGTTCAATTTCTAGTTCTTCAGCCAATCCCTTCGCAGTTAAAATGGCGCTTTTAAAGCCAGTATTTCTATATTCTTCCAAGAAAGTGCAGCATTTTTTCAACATTTCTGTACATTTACTGATATCCATATCTGTTGATTGTAGAGATTTACTAACGACATTAATTTGAAAAAGTATGTCATACCAAACAACCAACGAAACTATAAAGCTGAAATCTTTTAACTGTTCGGCTAGAGTAGTAGCCTCATTAGAGACTTGAACATCAGTTTTCTGAGTTTCAATGGCCAAAGTAATTAAAGCGTCATGGATGGCACTAATTTGATAACGGACTGCTTTAACACTGTTTATTCTTGTGTTTGTGTTGTTTAATGTTTTTTATTGTTTTTCTCTATGGTTGCCAATTGGTTGGGGATTCCCGGTAAAATGAACTGCATGCGGTGCAATCGAAGGTTCACTGAAAGAAATGTGTAGGTACGATTTACCAAATTTTCAGTAATTATCTACTAAACAGTTTAGTTGCTGTGGTGACTGCCGAACTTTTAGCTACTGTTTGCTAAACAGCAGTTTATTTATGACAGCTTAACGATTCAGATATTCTAGCTAAACTAATCGGTTGAGACAGCTTTGTGTTTAGTTGTGTTACCTAAACTGTATTTATGACAGCTTAACGATTCAGATATTCTAGCTAAACTAATCGGTTGAGACAGCTTTGTGTTTAGTTGTGTTACCTAAACTGTATTTATGACAGCTTAACGATTCAGATATTCTAGCTAAACTAATCGGTTGAGACAGCTTTGTGTTTAGTTGTGTTACCTAAACTGTATTTATGACAGCTTAACGATTCAGATATTCTAGCTAAACTAATCGGTTGAGACAGCTTTGTGTTTAGTTGTGTTACCTAAACTGTATTTATGACAGCTTAACGATTCAGATATTCTAGCTAAACTAATCGGTTGAGACAGCTTTGTGTTTAGTTGTGTTACCTAAACTGTATTTATGACAGCTTAACGATTCAGGTATTCTAGCTAAACTAATCGGTTGAGACAGCTTTGTGTTTAGTTGTGTTACCTAAACTAAAAATTATATACCTAAACCATTTTGTAGTGTTCGGTTAGAAAAACTTAACTGTTTAGATGTAGTAACTTATTATTTAGTTAATATTACAAAATGGTTAGGTTGATTAACTAAACTTCGGTTGGAATAGCCCTACCGATATAGGTGTTTTAGCTCTCTACTGCTAGCTAGCTTTAGGTACTGTAGCTTAGCTTTTTGGTTAGATTATCTAAATTAAATAGGAAGTGCAGCTTTGTAGTTTAGCTGAAAACAATACAGGGTGTTAATGTAACCACCATCAACTCGAAGGATTATACCCATAATTCAGAATCATGGGTTAAATACTTTGAGTTGCAGGTAGTTTATTACAACCCTTTTGAGAGATGAAACCTAAATAAATAAATATTATGTTTTGTAAGACTAGAAAGTACTTATTAAAAACCTCATTCATATAAAAGTTATTTTGTTAAGAATCGTCTCTCAAAATATTGTTTCAAGCTACCAGCAAAGCCTCAAAAAAGAAAACACGTTTGATCATACACACATTTATATTATCAATTTTTATTATAATTTTTTTTAAATATAGTAAAAGATGTTTGTGTCCTGATTTGGCAAATTCTTTTCGGCGCTGCCTGTATGTGTCTAGTAATTTACCTTTAGCAGCAATTTTTTGGGTAGGCCCAAAACACACATATGGGGTGAAATATACAGCTGCGCTTTCTTTATTAAAGACTTTGGTGATTTGAAAAGCAAATTCATAAAATCTCTTGCTTGTAATGGATCTATCTGGATTACCCTGCAATTCCTTACTTATAATAGTACTGCACAGTCTGGCAGAATTGTCCAACAGACCCTTTGACTCAAACTGCATTAAAAGTGCTTGCCCTTCATTGATTGATAGGAGATGATTGCGTAAGTCCTGGAAAACAAAATTAAATTGCATATTGATTACATAACTAATAACCACTTCTATAATCATCATAATATCAGTCACAGGATGGCTATTCTACGCTGCCACTACTAAAATACATATATCGGAATGTATAAAACAATTAACCTAAGTTACTTAGGTATCTGAAACTTACTAAAATTATTTAACTTACATTCGAACTTTGCTCTTCAAAAGCTTCTTGCGTTATTCTTTGTGATTTGTTTTCATTTTCCAACAAGGAAATGTCATTTACAAGGAAGTCATCGTGTTGATAATATATGGGCGTTGTTTGTTTGGAAGTTGAAGGTATATCTTCAATCTGAAACAAAAAGCGGGTATGTACACAAAGGAGAAAGAAAGGGTGAAGGGGTCAAGCTTTGTTTTTATCCCTTTGGAATTGCTTGACCCCCCCGGCAGTCGATTTATTCATTAATTACAGGAATTATTATTTTAAATACTATTATTTTTGTATCAAAATCGCGTCCGGTACAACTATTTCCAAATGGTTAGCCAAAAAAGGCCTAGGTATACAATATGTCATCATTACTGCTTTTAAAAACTTACACTTATGACAGGTGGATTAATAACATCCTTGAGCGCATTAATGTGTGCTGTAGGCAGTGCCCGGTGCCCTACAGTCGGAATCAATTCTTTAATATCATCTTGAGATATTATCAGGAGTGTTTTCGAGTCTATGGCTTGAGTCTGAAATAAAGAAAAAAAACGACGAAATAATACAAAAAATTTCAAAACAAGAAAATAAAAATTTATTTTTCAAAGGAATGAAAATTATTCATTAAAAAAAATGTATATTTATACAACAGCAGATACCGAACACCCTGTATCATGAATCAAGCGGAGATAAAATAGTTTTAATAATGAAATTATTTCATTTATATGAAAATTTCAAATGTAAACATTAACAATGGGTGGTCACCCTGTATTTAAAAAAAAATATCCCTCCCAAAAAAAAAAACAACAGAATTCAATGTTCAAAATGTTATGTCCGAATTAATAATTTACTACAGTTTCAAACAGAAAATACTACAGTTTCAAACAACATTCGTTCAATACAAAATAATACTGGCGGAAACAAACAAAGAAATAAAGGCGCCCTTGAGGTGATTTTGCACAAAAACGGCGCTATACAAGTGATCCAATTATTATTTTTTATATATACCACTCTCTGTAACTTGTGTCATGACTCCTGACACAATCTTGGTTGTAGCGTCAACACGCACTCTTCAAACTAGGTACATAATAAATACAAATCTTCTAAATCTATTGCGTAGGTACTTGAGTCATGGAATAATGAAGGTGCCAGTTTCTAAATCAAATAGAATGGATATCATCACAATATATAATATCATAGTTCCATGATCTAAATTCTAAATCAATAAAAAAATTAAAAAAGAAAACTCACCTTTAAATGTTTCTATGTAAGCCTCCAGATTCCAAGAAATTAAATAATCCTCCACGGTTTTTTCTGCCATTATCACTAGGAACTAGGAACAGCGGTTAACATAAATTCAATTCAATTCAAAAATAAATTCGCAACGCGCGCAACGAACGTCAATTCACGTATGGTGCGAACTGTGGCAATCTGATAACTGCGTCGTAAATGAACACCTGCGTGCTAGCGACGACATAAAGATCTACCAAAGTTCGGGAAATTTTAACTAAAGTTTTGTTGCACTTTGCCTAAGTTTGTGCAAAGCAACTAATTGTTTTTTTTTTTTTTCCATTATTTCTGGCTTTCACCCTTCAAGGGTGTTCTTGGCCATCATTTAAAATTATTGAGAAAGGTGTATTGAAAGGTGAATTTAAATATTAATTTTATTTAAATAGGCAAATTTCAAAATTATAATGAAAATTGGAGTCGAGTTCAGACTTAAAAGAGATGAAATGTTGAATGGAGGGGAGGCAATTTTAGTTAAGGCTTGATAGAAGAGAGGATATTTGTTTAGAGAGGGACAACCAAAAAATATGTGATCTAAAGTTCCCACTTCTAGACCACAGAATGTACAATCTGGGGAGTCAAGGACGTGAATTTTAAAAAGATGGGAAGGAACGGAACAATGACCGATCCTCATTCGAATGAGTGAAGAAATTTCTTTTTTGGAAAAATGAGGGAATTGCTGAAACCACGGTTTTGATGGTATAGTCCTTTGTATTGAGGCATAGCAGGCTCCCTTGGATTGACTAGCAATGTGCCAATACTCTGACCAAACATTGCGGGATCTTTCTTTGATGATGGAAAAAATGTCAGATAAGGGAATGTGGTTTACGAGGGTAACAACAGGGTTGGACGCTCCTTGTTTTGCCAAGGCATCCGCAATATCATTACCCATGATACCAACATGTCCAGGAATCCAAATCAGAGTTACAGATTTACCAGAGCTTTGAATGGATGCTATCATCACTCGAATAAGGCATACAAAATGATCATCAGGATGAAGAAGAGGACTGGATTTAAGTTTTTGGAGGGAACTGAGAGAGTCAGAGAGAACGAGGGAATGTTCAAAATTATTTTTGATTATATATTTGAGAGATTCTATTATTGCAATGCACTCAGCTGAAAATATTGAAAATTGATTTGAAATTGAATGAAATATTCTATCATTAGAATTATTGTGGTAAACGTTAATACCTATACCACAGTTAGGAGAGTCGGGAGATTTGGATCCATCAGTAAATAAAAGAGAAAAGTTGGGCCATTTAGATAAAATAATGTCATTGAACATATTATTGACAGTTCGGGCCGGGAGATTGGAATGACTTTTAAAGATTCCGATCCCTTCTAATATTGTTGGGGATAGGGTGACGTGACTATATTTTAGTTTGTATAAGGGAAGTAGATCATTTTGGATGATGTGGAGCTCTGAGAGAGACTTAAAATTTTTACAGATGTCAGGAATAGGTTTAGTTGAAGCTCTGATTGTAGATGAATGGTTTGAGTCAATGAACAACGAGACGCTGGGGATAACCTGATGACATTTAGAATTTAAACATTTAAGAACAAAATTGTCAGCAAATAGTTGACGCCTTAAATAAAGATGAGGATCAGAACATTCTACTTGAAGGGAATTGATGGGTGACGATTGCATCGCTCCAGTTATTATTCGCAAAGATTTAGATTGAATTTTGTCTAATTTATTAAGTACATTTTTTGAGGCAGTACTAAAAAGTGGGCAGGCATAGTCGAGATGGCTTCGAATAAGTGCATTGTAAAGCAACTTAATGCAAGTAGGGTGAGCTCCCCACCAAACGCCAGATAATGATCTGATGATATTTAAATTTTTTTCGCATTTAGTAACTAAATTATTAATATGGGAAGACCATTTAAGTTTCCTATCAAATGTTACTCCCAAAAATTTTACTTCAGAAGCGTTGGAGATTGGAGAATTTTTAAATAAAATTTGAACGGGGGGGTTTTTATGGCGGTTTGAGAAGGTGACACACTGAGTCTTTTGGATTGAAAGTTCAAGACCATGTAACGTGAGCCATGTGCAAAGGGCATTCATGGCTTCGTTAAGATATTTGACGGCAAGAGGGATGATTTTGGATGATAAGAAGAAAGCTATGTCATCTGCGAACTCGATAATTTTTATTTGTGGGGGAATAGTGACATGCATATCATATGTGTATATATTATACAGTAAGGGGGACAATACATCGCCTTGTGGTAAACCCTTCCAAATAGACCTACTTTGAGGAGAAATATCTGGAAGTTCAATGAAAATTTTTCTATCTAGAAATAGATTAATAATTGATTGGACAAACATGGGGGGAAGGCCAAGGCCTAGAAGTTTTTTTTTCAGGATTGGGATGGAAACATTGTCAAAGGCGCCTTCTATATCTATAAAGACGGCAAGACAAACTTCCTGTTTAGAAATTGATAAATTAATATCAGTGCTGATGATGGCAAGGTTATCCTGAGTGGATTTTTTTTTCCTAAATCCAAATTGAGATGGAGAGAGAAGCTGATTACTCTCGACAAAAAATTCTAATCGGTTTTTAATTAATTTTTCATAAAGTTTACTGAGGGTGGATGAAAGAGCGATTGGCCTGTAGTTGGATCCAAAATTTGGAGATTTGTTTGTTTTTAAAATAGGGATGATTATTTGAGAACTCCAGTCATCAGGCATTATACCAGTCTGGAAGATTTTATTTAAGATGCTTAAGAAGTGGTTTAGAACATTATCATTACTATTTTTGATTATGCTGTAAGGTATACCATCTCTGCCTGGAGATGAGTCCTTGACTGTTGATAAACCATTTTTTAGCTCAATTAAGGTGAATGGAGAGTCTAGCCAATGATTAGACATGGGAGTATTATAGATGGGCGTTATTTCATCTAAGTTAGGAACAGAAGGGGGGGCAATTTTGTCCAAGAATTCATCTATCCATTTAGAATGGGACGCTCGAGGAGATGGTGAACTGAAGGAGGATCGAAATCTTCGGATCATAGACCAAACTTCCGAAATTGGAGTGTTTGGAGATACTGAACTGCAAAAGTTGTACCACCCGGATCTTTTTTTTGACCTCAATACCCTTTTGGCATTGGATTCAGCGTTTTTGTATATAAGATAGTTCTCCATAGTCATATTGTAACGATAGGAAAGAGATTTAGCTTTCCGAATTCTTACTACTTTGGAACATTCCTCATCCCACCAGGGAGTTGGAGGGAGTTTTTTGAGAGATTTAGTTTTAGGGGGAGGATTTGATTTATTTGTTGCAGTTATGAGCATTGATTTGAAGTTATTATAATCATCTTTGACGGAAAATATATCGGTGGCGGGTGAATTTAGTAGGAACTTGTCCATATGAGAGTTAAATTCATCCCATTTGGTGTGTTTCGTTTTAATCTTTGTCGAAATATGAGACTTGTCCGATTGGAAAGAAGTTTGATAAGTAATGATGATCGGGAAATGATCACTGGAGCAAGGGTCGGGGGACACCACCCACGAGGAGAGAGAAGCCAGACTAGTAGAACATATCGAGAGATCCACTGCACTGGGGTTTGTGCTGGGGCGTGAGATCCTAGTAGGAGATCCGTCATTCAAAAGGAAAAGGTTGGATTGATCTAGGAAATCCATCACACTTCGACCATCTCGGTCGGAGAAAGCAGAACCCCAGACGGGGGAATGGGCATTAAAATCGCCTAATATAAAGAAAGGAGGGCTTAGTTGACTTACAATTTGCAACCAAATTTGTTTATTGAAGTGGGCTGTTGGGGGAAGATAGACTGAAATAAAGGATGTGTCCTTTATTTTAGCTGCAACCATTTGGAAGTCAGCATTGGGGGGTTTGATATTATTTATTGGGGAAAATGATATGGATTTTTTAATAAAAAGGGCAGCACCGCCGCCCGAACCTTCCGGGCGATCGTCGCGGAGACAGGAATACCCTCCCACATTAAAGTGGGTGGATGGAGTAAACCAAGTCTCCGAGATAGCAGCCAAAGAAATAAAGTTGGAATTTAATAGGTTAAGGAGATCAGATTTGTTAGAAATAGCACTTCGGCTATTCCACTGAAGTATTCTGACATCCTGAAGAGCCATTTTGAATAAATGATTTTAATGTGGAAACAATAGTAGCAGCGTTGGACGGGAGATTAGTTTGAGAAGAAATAAGGTCAATTAGAAGAATAATAAGAGTTTGGATAAATGAAGAATTGTCTTGGGAGAGTTTTTCAGAAAGTTTAAGAGAGTTCATTGAGGACGGATTATAATTATTTGCACACCCATTTGTGGCATTTGAAAGAGGTGAACCATTGGGATTTAAGAGCAGTGAGTTGTGTTGTTGCTGATCGTATCCAGGAGCCGGTTTAGAGATAGCGTTTTTGTATGTGAATTTAGTTGAACGAGAAGAAGTTGTTGTAGTGGAGGGAAGAGGGTTGGATGAGGAGTTGCTGGATAAAGCCTCAGCAAATGATTTTTTGACAGGCGGGAATAATTTAGAAGCCTGCAGAAAAGACAAGTTCTGAGAGGCCATAGAAATTTTAATATTTTTTTGGCGAGATTGTTCTGGGCAAGATGTGTTGATAGCTGTATGTGAGCCTGAGCAGTTAAAACATTTAGGTGAGGAGGAAGAAGGACATTGGTCAGCTGCGTGGTTTTCTCCACATTTAAAACATCTGGGTTGAGATCTGCATGCAGCTTTGGTATGACCAAAACGGCAGCAATTGAAACATTGAGTGGTGGGATATGTATACATTTCAACTGGTAATGAGTTGAAGAATAAATATATATGGGAGGGAAGAGATTGACCTTCAAAGGTGATAACAACAGATTGGGAGGGCTTCCAGGTAATTATACCCTCAGAGGAGTCCTTGTAATTTAGCCTCCTGGCTTTTATGGGATTGCCAATGTGTTGGGGGGTTGAAAGTGAAGACAGAATTTCTTCGATGGACAGATCGGTCGAGATACCTCTGACCAGGCCCATGCGAGTGACATTGAAAGTAGGGATATATGCCTTGAACTTTGAATTAGATGAAATGAAGATATTTTTGATGAAACTGTTGGCAGCTGGCCCTGAGAGGAATTCGACGGAGATTCGGAAGCGACCCTCGGCTTTTACACCTCCAGGTTTGATTGAAAGATTCTTGCTATTTGATAGGAATTTGCCAAATTCAAGAGGGTGGATGGTTTTTCCTTGCTCAGTTTTTTGGGCGTATGCTATGAATGGGCCACGGGAATGAGGAGAATAAAAGTTTGTTGGAGGAAGTTGAGAAAGTGCTGGTGGGGACAGTGAAGTCGAAGGCGAGTCAAGTTTTATTGGGGAAGAAGGAGTAAATTTCCTTTTTTTGGTAGAAGTCAAGATGACAGAATCACTGTCAGAAATTTCTACATTTTCCCCGTCTGGGGGGTCCGGAGAGGGATCTGGGGGCTTTGTAGGGGGTCCAGGAGGGAAATCTTCCTCCATTATTCACAACAGTAAACAACTACAATAATAGTATGAAAAATGACAGAAGTAAAAAAGTTTATAAATATCTGGAAATCAGCAGCGAAAAGTGACTCCTGGAAGATCAGGAGGGAGAAGAAACCTCAAGGCACAACACACTACACTTTTTTTTGCCAGAAAACAAAAAAGAATGGTAAAAAATTAATTTTAGATAGAGCAAAACAAAACAACTGATGACAGCCAAATGTTATTGTTGCAATCCAACTAATTGTTATAATAATTAAAATAAAATAACTTTGTTTAAATACCACTTTATTGTATATATTTATAACCAACCGGTTTCAGTTCAGCCCGAACCTTCATCAGGGTTAATAAAAACATATTAAATTAATTACAGAGGTGTATGGGTACTTATAGTTAAGCTGGAAGAGGGAGAGAGAACATCAACTTTGGTGGGGGTGGAAGACTTAGGTAGGAGAGAGGGGGTAACCATAGGTGCAGGAAATGGAAATATATTTAAAATGGGGCTGTTTGTTAAATCTAATTGTTTATTTAGTAAATTGATTTTATTGACTTTAAGTGATTTTTTTATCTCGAGTGCTTCTAAATTGTTGAGGCGTAGACCTATCCCGTTTCTATGTAATACTTCTACACCTGAAGGCTTATCAAATGAGTGATCTTTATCTATTAAATGTGTTGCAAATTCCGAAAAACCTATGTTGTTTAAGCATCTCAAGTGCTCAACTACCCGCGTTTGAACATTTCTTGCAGTTTTACCAATGTAAAATGCTTCGCAGTCGTTACATTTAAGTTTATAGATGCCAGAATGACTTAAATTATTTTCTTTATCTTTTGAGTTAATTAAAAGTTTACCTAGGTTATTATTGGTATAAAAAGCGGCTTTAATTTCTGTTGGAAATTTTAAAACACATGAGGACGAGAAATTATTAATGTATAAAATTCTACGCCAACCATGGTTTTTATTTACTACGATGTTGGGGATACTATTGTACAGGAATTTATTACAAAATATGAGTCGTTGTTTTTTTGCAAGGATTTTATCAATTAAGGTATGGGTATATCCGTTATTTATGGCGATAGATTTGTAGTAAACAACATCTAAATAAATAAAAACCATGGTTGGCGTAGAATTTTATACATTAATAATTTCTCGTCCTCATGTGTTTTAAAATTTCCAACAGAAATTAAAGCCGCTTTTTATACCAATAATAACCTAGGTAAACTTTTAATTAACTCAAAAGATAAAGAAAATAATTTAAGTCATTCTGGCATCTATAAACTTAAATGTAACGACTGCGAAGCATTTTACATTGGTAAAACTGCAAGAAATGTTCAAACGCGGGTAGTTGAGCACTTGAGATGCTTAAACAACATAGGTTTTTCGGAATTTGCAACACATTTAATAGATAAAGATCACTCATTTGATAAGCCTTCAGGTGTAGAAGTATTACATAGAAACGGGATAGGTCTACGCCTCAACAATTTAGAAGCACTCGAGATAAAAAAATCCCTTAAAGTCAATAAAATCAATTTACTAAATAAACAATTAGATTTAACAAACAGCCCCATTTTAAATATATTTCCATTTCCTGCACCTATGGTTACCCCCTCTCTCCTACCTAAGTCTTCCACCCCCACCAAAGTTGATGTTCTCTCTCCCTCTTCCAGCTTAACTATAAGTACCCATACACCTCTGTAATTAATTTAATATGTTTTTATTAACCCTGTTGAAGGTTCGGGCTGAACTGAAACCGGTTGGTTATAAATATATACAATAAAGTGGTATTTAAACAAAGTTATTTTATTTTAATTATTATAATTATGTATACCCACAAAGTGTTTGCTACAAGTGAAAAACTAATTGTTATGTAAAAATACCAAATTTAGATATTCCAACCTCAGTTTTGCTATATGAACAAAACATTTAACCAAACTAGATGTTTAGTTAAATTTAGCTAAATACTTTGGGAAGTAACACATAAACTTAAGTTACTAAAGTGAAATAGGTTTAGTAAATTACTTTAGCTTGATTAACCAAACCGATTATTTTGTTTAGGTAAGTATGCTTTTAGTGTGCTATTATTAAAGTTTAGTTGTAATAGCTCAAGCACATTTTACTTAACAACGACGGTATCTGCACATAAAGTATTTTAGGTAAAGTAGCTGAACTTTAGGCGATGGTTACACAACTTCAATTAGCTTAACACTTTAGCTAACTCATTTTTTTCAGTGTTCCATTCTAGATTCTAGCGTTGCAACCATAACAATTTTTTCCTTATATTTAGGGAATTTACGAGTAAGTACTTAAGTAGGCCTCGTTCAAAGAACGAGGGATATAAAGGGGCGCGCCGGGCGCCTGTGGCGCCCCTTTAAATCCGGCGCCCTGGGCGGTCGCCCAACCGCGCCCTACCCTAACGCCGCTACTGCCTCGGAGGATGCTGTATGGAGGGTGTGCTTAATCCCTAAAGACTTACCTTTGGCAATGTACTTCTCATATATGAAATGCAGAAGCAATTTCAATCGATTTCAGGTAAGTTTGCTGTTTTTTAATGTACATATTTCAAAATGAAATACTGTCGATGAAAGCAGATAAAAGACTCTAAAGTGATTTAAGGATGGTTTTTAAACAATTGTTTCTTGCAGTAATTGTTGAAATGAAGTGTGATTTCCATAATCTGTGACTATAAGCACGGCGGTAGATAAATAATTACCCTTATTTTAATTAAACTGATTTAAAGTATTTTTAGTAATTATTTAACTTACCGTGCACTTTATGATTTTATTAGACTTTGTTTCAACAATGACCACAAGAAACGACTATTTACATGCACAAAAGAGGTTATTATTATTATAGGTTCTTACTTTGGATAATAATTAAGTAACTAGCTTTTTGCCCGTTGCAGGCAACTGATGGGTGAAAATTAATTGCGTGGTGTAGTATTTGAATGTAGATGAGGCGAGGGTGTGGGACTACAAATTTTTAAGTAATGTAAATTTCCCCTTTAATAACGCCTGCTCGCGTCCCCTTAAGAGTTACATCCCAGTTTTCAAAAAGTATGTGGGCTACGCTAGGTTTGTATAGACTGGTTTGTGATTTGATTCAAATACCTATTTTCCATGTTCTAACCTAACCTAACCTCAAAAATACGCAAAATTCATAAACTTTTAAAAATGTAATATGTATGTTTGCATGTGAATGAAGCAATGAATGTGTGACCACAAATGTATTGAAATATATGTTTGTTTAGAAAGAAATGAATATTTTGAGAAAAAAAAGAGCCAAGGAGCTTACTGATCATTTTTTCACCGAGCCGTTCGGATTCTGTGAGTCGAGACGCGTAATTTGATATCCATATCGTATGTACGGTTTTTGTCACCAACATTCTTCAAAAGTTGTTATTTTGGAAAAAAAATTGCTCAATTAACACGAAAAATATGTATGCTTGCATGTGAATGAAGCAATGAATGTGTGACCACAAATGTATTAAAATATATTTTTGTTTAGAAAGAAATGAATATTTTGAGAAAAAAAAGAGCCAAGGAGCTTACCGATCATTTTTTCACCGAGCCATTCGGATTCTGTAAGTCGAGACGCGTAATTTGATACCCATATCGTATGTACGGTTTTTCTCACCGACATTCTTCAAAAGTCCCAGCGAGTTTTATTTTGGAAAAAAACATCGCTCTACAAACATGTAAAATGTAAAACTTTTATTGGAAAAAATTATATAAAAAAAAATCTTCAAACTTAATATATTTAAAAAAAAAATTACCAAAAAAATATATTCATAACGCAATTAGGTACCTACTCGTTAAAAATAAAGAGACAAAAACTTAAAATATGAATGGCTCCCGGGGCGACGGTACCCATGCCCGCCTCTCAAATATATTACAAACACTCAAACTGGAAAAATTTTTGATTAAAAAATGTTTATTTTACAAAACAATAACACCGCTTCACCCTATATAACTTCTGCGCTCTGGGTACAATTTATAAATTTGCGTGACGCTATTGATGTAGTTTTTCACTACGGGGCGACGGTACCACTACTACTACTACAACTACAACTACAACTACAACTACAATTTACAACTACAACTACAACTACAACTTACAACTACAACTACAACTACATCTACAACTACAACTACAACTACAATTTACAACTACAACTACAACTACAATTTACAACTTACAACTACAACTACAACTACAATTTACAATTTACAATTTACAATTCACAATTTACACTTTACACTTTACACTTTACACTTACAATTACAATTTACAACTACTTGGTACGATTTATAAATTTGCATGACGCTATTGATGTAGTTTTTCACTACGGGGCGACGGTATCCGTGTCAAATTATTTTTATTAAACTTTATTTTTTTTATTTTTTTTGTTGTTTGTTTTTGGGGTGTTATGCCGTGTTGCGCTAACTCCTTCTTTAGCCGACGTTTCGGATCTACCGGATCTGCCCTGATGATGGACACTGCAACGCTGTCCGAAACGTCGGCTAAAGAAGGAGTTAGCGCAACGCGGCATAACACCCCAAAAACAAACAACAAAAATTCTTTTGGCCGTGAGAATCTAAAAACTTTCCATTTATTTTATTTCGTTCAAAAGCACTATCGATTTTGAAAATATACTGCCAAAGTAAGTACCTACACAGATTTTAACGTTTTTTTTTAATTTTAAATCCATACTTTTTATTACAATACAACGGACCTAACCTAGAAAACGGGCTTAAACACGCTCTCAGTACCTGCCTACCTAGGACCTCTACCCGGTACCATCTGTGTAGGTACCTGCACCTACTATCAAAAATTTACCAAAAAAATATTTACAAAACGCAATTAGGCACCTACTCGTTAAAAAATAAACAGATGAAAACCTATGAATGGCTCCCAGGCTAACCTCATCCAAGTTCTGCGCTCCTGGTAGAAATAATAAATTAGCGAGAGGCTATTGATGCAGTTTTTCACTTCTGGGCGACGGTATCCGTGCCAAATTATTTTACCAAACTTTATTTTATTTCGTTCAAAAGCATTATCGATTTAAAAAAATAAACTGCAAAAGTAAGTACCTACACAGATTTTATCGTTTCTTTGAAGTAACATCCCTAAAATAAAAGCACATCACTTCGGTGTGTCTATTATTGGCTGATTTCTGATTAACCAAAATCCCGCCTGTTGGCATTTTTCGGTTCAAATTGCAAATGTCAAAACTTTAGCCGCTTATTGTAAGATATTTTGAACCGAGCGCCATCTGTAGGACGGCCGAAAAACGTTCCTTAACCTTCGGACGATGATTTTTTTCGATAATTTCACCTGCAGACTGCGTGTTTGCGACGGAATTTAATCATTAGGATGACCATGTAGATTTTATAAATAAATCGTACCACGTGGTTTCGTTGTTACCACGTGATTATTTTTTTTCCAATGATACCACTATGCAAAGAAAAACAATTTCACTTAAATTAAAAATCTTTCCCGATAAATGAGGAAATTCGTAATATTTATCGTGAAATTAAATTTTTTTTTTCGTGATATTTAAAAAAAAAATCAACGATACCTGATTAAATCAGACACGACGCTCGATCAAAAATAATCGTCTTTTTAATTTGCGTTCGAGTAATGCGAAAAACGCAAAATTTTCGAGCAAAAAGGCGCAAGAATTTTTTTTTAATGATTTCGCGTTCGGGGTGCGCTCGAAATTGAATAAAAATATAAACGGTGAAGGAGAAAAAGTTTTACAGATCGGTGGCGATCGATGAAAACGAAACATTGAGAAAATGCACCAAAATTTGGCCTTCCAATTTAAACCAATTTAAAAGTCCTTCACCCTTTATCCCTGGGAGGTTTATAACCTGCAACGGGACCTCACTACAAGACAAAGCGGCACCTTTCCTAAATTACTCCGGGAATTTGAATTTGTGGGGATACCTGGCTGTATTATCCTGTCCATGTGTATCAGTTGAATATTTTAAAGGAGGTAGCCGTATAATTCTCACATGGTTGTGCAATCTTTTTAACCAATTTTTAAAGGAAGGTTATACGCCTTTAGATTGGAGAAGGGCTGTGATTATGCCATTATACAAAGGTAAAGGGTCACGTATGGAATGTGGGAATCATAGGGCTATTAGCCTGCTAAGTTCAGTTGGCAAGCTGTATGGTAGAATTTTGATTGAAAGAGTAAGAAAGGAAACAAAAGATAAAATATGGGATGTGCAAGGTGCTTTTATGAGTGGTAGGGGGTGCATGGACCAGTTCTTCTCATTGCGTATGCTCACTGAAAAGTTTCTGGCAAAAACCCAGAAACTTTTCTGTGCCTTTGTAGATCTACAAAAAGCATACGACCGAGTCGACAGGAAAAAGCTATGGAAGGTGTTGTCCAAGTATGGAGTGAATACAAATCTGACTCAGGCAATTGCGTCTCTGTATGAGGGAAGCGTTGCATGTGTTAGGGTGAACGGTGATTTTACGGGGTGGTTTGATATCACAAAAGGTGTTAAACAAGGCTGCGTAATGTCACCGTGGTTATTCAATCTATACATGGATAATTGTATGCAAGAATTGAAAGAGGTGGGATTGGGTGCGAATTTGAATAATTTGAAAGTATGTTGCCTGTTGTATGCTGATGATGCGGTGTTGATTGCTAATAGTATAGAAGACCTACAGTCTCTTGTGTCTAGGATGAACGAAGTATGCATGAAGAATGAGTTAATGATGAATGTAAGTAAGTCTAAAGTAATGGTGTTTGAAAGAGAGAGTACGAAAACAGTGTGCAATATTTTTGCTATTTGTTTTTGGGGTATTATGCCGTGTTGCGCTAACTCCTTCTTTAGCCAACGTTTCGGACAGCATTGCAGTGTCCATCATCAGGGCATATGTCTTATTTGAGGTTGTGTTAAAATGTGAGCTTAAGTATGAGGTTGTGATACCGTGTTGCCAGCTCCAACCCTCTGAGCTAACATTAACGAGTCATTTTTTTATTTAAAGTGGTTTTCTTCGTTTAGCTCTGGTGTATCCGTCAATTACCGGATACCAAGAACTATTAAGCTTAGCTCCATCGTCTCTATTAATGTTTACGGGATTTTTATGAATTTCAATGGCCTCCGTAATCAGCCGTGCTCTATAAGGCGAGGATAATACGGAGAATAATACGGATAATATCTAGTCCAGTCAGCCTGTGTCGTAGAACACCATTTAGACCAACTAAATAGTATAAAGCTAATTTTTTCCCCATCGACTACTACCATTTAGACAAGTGTTTAGAAAAAAGTCCCCGCCCCTACCCCCCTTGCTTCCCCCCCTGTGCCCCCCCAAACATGAAAAGTGTAAGGGTTTCGTAAATCGCGTCTATCTCAATTATTAAACAACATATCGGATTGAAATTTGTTTTATTCTCTTTGTTGTAACATTTTCTACAAAAAAAGTTCAGTTAACTTTCGTCGTAACTTTTACCGTTTGTTTGTAATTCGTATGATAAGGTAAAAAAATGTATATTTTTTGGCACATAATTTTATATTTTGTCACAGAACTTTTCAGGCCGACATTTTATGAAAAAATATTTCCTACAAAAGTTGTAGCCCCTATTATTACCTTTAAAATGATATAAAATAGTACTTACTTTGTTGGAGATCCAGCGAGATTATCATGGCGGGTTCGGTCGAGGTGGGGCCGGCCGGCGCGGCGTTGCAATGCAGATATTGTTGTATAGTGATAGTGTTTTTTATCTTCAAGGTACACTATTGCATTTTCCATAAATAAAACTAATCGAGTCTCGGTGAAACCTAAATTCCCCACTTTTTAAATTTGTTTCAAATAATAATAAGTCCTTGTATACAGCGAAAATAGGTATTTTAAATAGTTTTTGGTTTGAAAATGCATGTAATATTTTTTAAAGATGTTATTTTAGAACAAAATAATTGCGGTATCTTAATTTGATCATATCCTAAACTTCCATGAGAGGTTCTTCATTTTCCTCGACTTCAACCAAAGTTACATTGCTGCATGATCCACCACAGCTCCCGCACATTTCTGTGCAATCAAGTGATGCTTTAAAGCAGCTACAATTATTTTTGCAAGCCTTTTTGCAGTTGCAGGAAACTAAGTTTATAACTTCTTCAGGTACCGGTGGTTTTTTTTAGTGCACTGGGTACAGCATGTTGTCTGTTAAAATCCATCCCCAGTCCGTAGCGCTGATTTCCTTATCTCCAATCCATTTTTGAATCTGATAGTATGTTCGATAGGCGTGTTGTTCAGCAGCATCAGATGTTGGAGGGAGGGACGCCATTTTAAATTTGGATTTTAATGACATTTTTGCAACAGCTTTAAGGTACATTGAATATCTACTGTCATTCAGACTTGCAGACCTTGTGCATCCATATAGTTTCAAGACAAAAGTCTCTCCTACCTCTTTGAGAATATTTTTGTCTGCCTGTTTTTCATAAAACTGTAAAACTTTTGTGCGGAGATCATTTGATGAACTTAGCAATTTGTACGCGTTAATTTTGCCTTTACCGAATAAATAAGATGTGGTAACACATCCTGTGATAGCATGCAAAAATAATACCACATCCTTCATATCACCAATCTCTTCACGAATCTTGCTGATGTCATACGTTGATGGTGTGCCAGAGGGTTTGTGAAAGAATAGTTGCACATTTTGACATTGTGGTAGCCCTAACAATAGAACGAAAAGATCAGTATCCTGTCCGACAACAACTACAGGCCTCCCACTTTGAATCTGGGAGACATCTATTGCTCTTCCGACCACTTTAGTATCTGCATCTTCCTCCGCCACAATGGTTGGAATGTTTGCTTCATTAAGCTTCTGAGAGAGCTGTTCAATAAGCTGGCTTTTGTTTTTTGGATTTGCCAAAAATTCATTTTGCTTCACAGAGCATTCCATATTAACGTTGAATTTCATTTCTAGAGATGTTTTTTTACTTCTCCGCATATGTTCGACCCCTTTTGTGGTGGGATAGTCAGGATACCCATCGAACACGACATGACAATCTTTCCCATACCGTTTCATTACAGTATCAACATACTTCTCTATGATGCTGCTATATGTTACTTTGTCAGGCCAAATAACATTATGCAAAAGATACCCTCCATCTACTACATATATTTTTGGGGGCAAATTTTTAAAAACTTCGTTGCTAACTGTCCACTTTTCAAATATTTTCATAAGACTTGATTTAGTTCCCTTTCTTATCATTTTATTGTTTTCAAATAAAGACAAAGGGTATGGGCTAAGTTCATAGTTGAAGTATTGTTTGAGATTATTTGTTCCTTGAGACATACATATAACCCTATTAAACAGCTGATCAGGATTAATTGGCACTTCTTCAGATCTCACATTTATACCACTTACTACGGAGCCTATAGTTTTAACTTTATTTTTTCTTTTCAATTTAACATCTGCAAAATTATTTCCTTCGATGTCTTTCAAGCATTTCATTCCTACATCATACGCTTCATCGCAGTTTACACCCGAACTTGTCACTACTAGACCAGAGGATAAAGAAATTAAATCGTTGCTCTGTCGGAAAGGATTATGGATACGCAGCCACCCGAGAAACTTATTAATATCTTGCAAGTCCCTTTCTCTTCTACTGCATCTAAGTTCAGTGTGCTGTTCGTTAAACTGAGTTAAGCAGCCAGAGAACTTCTCGAAAGCCTCACAAATTTGTAGGGATGCAGGAGCGCAAGCAATGAACTTGGTTAGCGTCCTCTCGCTTAATCCTCGTCCATGAGTAAGGCCACCTATGGATTTTGATGATCGCATTAATGTCTGCTCTATGGTCATGTCCGTCCAGATACCGGTAAAAAATCCATCTGTACGCCGAACTGTAAAAAAACCTTTATTGACGAACCTTTCGAAGTCTTCATTTGACATCTTCGATTGTAGACTCAACATTTGTTGTAGGTATATGTGTGCGGATTTGGCGTAGAGCAAATGTCCAGCAGCATGGAAATACGGTATCATTTGCTTGACTGTATTAATGTGCAAATTCCAATCGCCGATTCTCTCTGCCAGAATAAAGTCTAGAGCCAAATTCACCAATTTAAACTCTTGTAGCCACAGTTTTGAAGTTCTACTAGTTTTAGCCAAATCTTCATACACTTCTTCTAGTCTTGTCATTATTTCATTTGTTTTACACTCTCTCATGGCGTCTTCAACAGTTGTTTGTTTGTTAATTGTTTGGATATGAATATCATTAAAGTCGTTTGTAATCATTTCTTTAAGAGATGAACATTCCTCGAATAGCAGTAACATCAAAGCTGCCTGGGTCATCATGTGAGCTCTATAAGACCTTGCGTAAGCATGTCCTGACATAAGGTGAGGAATCGTTGATTTTCCATAAACAGAGGTCCACATTTCTTCGATTCCACTACCTTCCATAAACTTTCCTAAGCAACCAAGGAAACTCATTAGAAGATGGAATCCGCCTAGTCTGACGATTACTCCAGATATTTCACTTTCTGTAGAAGAACTTGCAACAATGTCTACTGCTTTCAGGAAAAGTGGTTGGTCAAAAGTGACAATACACGGCTGGCCAGCTAACTTGCTCTCTTTAGAAGCGTAAGCTGTGGTGGATCATGCAGCAATGTAACTTTGGTTGAAGTCGAGGAAAATGAAGAACCTCTCATGGAAGTTTAGGATATGATCAAATTAAGATACCGCAATTATTTTGTTCTAAAATAACATCTTTAAAAAATATTACATGCATTTTCAAACCAAAAACTATTTAAAATACCTATTTTCGCTGTATACAAGGACTTATTATTATTTGAAACAAATTTAAAAAGTGGGGAATTTAGGTTTCACCGAGACTCGATTAGTTTTATTTATGGAAAATGCAATAGTGTACCTTGAAGATAAAAAACACTATCACTATACAACAATATCTGCATTGCAACGCCGCGCCGGCCGGCCCCACCTCGACCGAACCCGCCATGATAATCTCGCTGGATCTCCAACAAAGTAAGTATTATTTTATATCATTTTAAAGGTAATAATAGGGGCTACAACTTTTGTGGGAAATATTTTTTCATAAAATGTCGGCCTGAAAAGTTCTGTGACAAAATATAAAATTATGTGCCAAAAAATATACAATTTTTTACCTTATCATACGAATTACAAACAAACGGTAAAAGTTACGACGAAAGTTAACTGAACTTTTTTTGTAGAAAATGTTACAACAAAGAGAATAAAACAAATTTCAATCTGATATGTTGTTTAATAATTGAGATAGACGCGATTTACGAAACCCTTACACTTTTCATGTTTGGGGGGGCACAGGGGGGGAAGCAAGGGGGGTAGGGGCGGGGACTTTTTTCTAAACACTTGTCTAAATGGTAGTAGTCGATGGGGAAAAAATTAGCTTTATACTATTTAGTTACATATAAAAACACAGGCTGACTGGACTAATCAGGCTCTATGGGACCAAACGGGCTGAAATTTTGTGTTTGTGATGAGAATTGTAGTCCAAATAGAATTCAGTCACAAAATCTCCATTAAGTTGAATTTCTAGAAAAATCATGATTTTTAAGGACACTCATTTCAGAATTGGGTTAGAACTTTGGAAACACTTTTATCAAGCTCTATGGGACCGAACGGGATGAAATTTTGGAATGGTGATGAGAATTGTAGTCGAAATCGAATTCAGTCACAAAATCTCCATAAAGTTGTATTTTAAGAAATATGGACGCTAATTTCAGACTTGGGTTCGAACTTTGGAAGCAGTTTTATCAGGTTCTATGGGACCAAGCGGCCTGAAATTTTGTATTTTTGATGAGAATTTTGTAGGTTTATATTTATAATATTATATTAAGTTTGTATGTATTATTTTTTTATTTCTTGAATTGAAAAGCTGCACATCTCGGGATAGGAATTCCGTAGTGAGCTAAGCGGCAAATGATTTTATTGTATTAAGCCTTTTTTAAATAAGCAAATAAATGTATATTGCAAAGTTTCACAGATCATAGTTAAAATGACATGCGAGAAGAAAAAACGCAAAAACTGTACAAATTTCATTAAAAAAATTCGTGAAAATCCCAAATCATATGTGTATTATTTTTCTTTATAAGGCAGACAGAGGAATTAAGGAAATAAATAATTAATCCTACGATTAAGAGGCTTTATAAACGGTGTCCAGAAACTCGCAGTACAAGCGAGAAAATGGTGATCTACCTCAGTCACATCCAGGACCCAAAAAATATTTTTTAAAGATCTCATCATTTAAATTTTTGACCACTAAAGTGTAAAAAAGATTTTGGAGCCGGATGCAATTTAAAATACATTAAACAGTTGATATATTTTAAAATTTGATCCCATCTTCGGATTCGATTTACTGGAAAACAAAAACTTAAATCAAAACAAAAAATATCCTAGAAAATCGACTCTAAATGTGATGTAGATTCATCAGTTTCCCGCTTGTAATACGAGTTTCCGGACACGGTGTATAAGGAATATACCTATTTTCCCCAACCTCCGATTAGAGACCTGTCTAAATATTATTTAAGAACAACAACAACAACAACAAAAAACAACTGAATATTTTCTTCGTCTATCTGTCATAGGTTTCACTTTAAATAACATTGATATTGGAAAGTGATGTTAAGAAGAAAATTAACTTTTATAAATATTTTTTTAAAATCAAATGTTATAATTAAAATTCTAGTTATTTTGTGACATGGCTCGCTGGTCTATGGATTTTCGCTTTGGGTGCGAGAGGTCCTGGGTTCAAATTCCGGACTTTTTTTATTTTTCGAAGTATCCAACAAATTTGATTATAATGCATTTGACGCAAATTAAGGAACCAATTCGTAATCTTACCTAACGAAATCACACACTCCTTACGCAAATGTAGATAAGGTTGAAATTACCGCGTAACACCGATCGCATTTGTTGATTTATGCAAAAAAAATCAATATAAATTAATCCAACCTTTTCTAAGGTCCACATTTCAGTAAAAAAATCGATGAAGCTAAAAAAGGATATCTCTAGAATTATGCCGAAATGTTTAAAATATGGGTAAATATTAAAAAAAAACATGTTACGGTCTTGTTGGATTCAAGTCAAAATATAACACGTTACATAAATTTTACACTTTTATTTAATTTAGGTTAAAACATAATACATTATGTTAATTTTATACTTTATTCAATTCAGGTCAAAACATAATACATAGCATTATTTTTTACTTATTTTCAATTCAACTAAAGTCGAAACAAAATACATGTACGAAAATATAATAAAATAGTAGTTATACCTACTAATTACAAACATATCAATATGGCAATATCTTTGATTCAATGACATTTTGAAATGAAGGTATATCAATTTTTGAACTAAGAAAGTACAAGGCATATTCTTAAATGAATAATTAGCAAAGTCAAGACAAACGACCTTAAAAATCGTTACAAGTCAGTTGGTGCCCCAGTAGAAGCAGGCCAACGAAGGTGTGTATATAAACTGGAACAGGACGAGAAGGATTGAGAACTGGAGGCAATTGGCGAAGGGGCAGAAGCTGGAATACATTTTAGGAGGAAGTCAATACACCACCCTGGACTGAAGCGAAGTTTTGATGATAAAAGCCAATCCTTCAGCCGAAGTAAAGACATATGAGTGAAATTAGTGGAAACGATCAATCAGTGATGCTGTGTCACGCGGGTGGCTTTGTTCTGCAGTATGTGGATTGATCTTGTTCAGCGAGATGTCTGTGGTTCTTTAATTTTCATTATTGTTGGAAATTCTTCCAATTTCGTCGTTTGTTGCTTTGATTTTAGCCAGTAGAATATCTGACATCTTTTGCGGTTTCTGTTGTGGGAAATGCTTCAAAGTGTACTTCAGTTGGTGTTTCCGCTTTGGAACGTACTCGATTTTCTGGGCGTAGTATATTGCTGCGTGAGAGGAATTGTGCCAATTGCATTTGGGTGAGCCTGTTTCTGTAAATTCGCAGAATTCTCTACCGGACTTGCAATATTTGGACTTTGAAGAGGGGGACGGCACCTCGCGTTGCTTGGTTAGGGTCACCAATTTGTCTGCCTCTCTGTGATCTTGATCGGTTACTTATTTTAGTGGATGTTATTGTAGTATTAAAATGATCTTTGTGAGTTTGTAGCCTTGTCGCGCGTTCCCGCAGTGCGGCCACAACGGGCGTTTACATACGATTGTTACCGCGCAAGCACATCAATCTGGCCAAGGCCTTAGCCATTCTAGATTCTAGCGTTGCAACCATAACAATTTTTTCCTTATATTTAAGGAATTTACGAGTAAGTAGTTAAGTAGGCCTCGTTCAAAGAACGAGGGATATAAAGAGGCGTGCCGGGCGCCTGTGGCGCCCCTTTAAATCAGGCGCCCTGGGCGGTCGCCCAACCGCGCCCTACCCTAACGCCGCTACTGCCCCGCCCCTAGAGGTAAATGCACCCGAACCAAGTAATGCAGGCTTTATGATACCTTTCTTGATTTACAAACACTATTAGGGGATCAGTTTGTGTTCAGGTGTGCAGTAGGAAGCACGTGGTCGAGCGAGTTAACTTTCTTGGTTTTCCTTTATTTTATTTTAATTAAATAAAATGATGAGACGGTGAAGTAACAATATTTATTTATAAAACACACAATTACAAGCGAGTTAAACGTAATTTCAAATGGAGAATCTAACAACAATATTGACAAGTAGTCTTGTTAACTGAAGGTTGAAGATTGACACCCTGTGAGGTGTTGCAGTCCTATTTATCGGTGCTCTCGTTGATAGGGCATTGTGCGGGCGGTCACGCGCTCCCACGTCCGGGTCCATCGTCGATGATGATAATGTTATTTGGTGGATCACCAAGTGTAGACACCGCTAGATAAGATGTATAGCCGGATGCTGGGTGTGCTCGGTGTTATCTTCGGGTCGGGAGCGTTCTTGATTAGGTAACACACCCCCCCTTAAATTCAAACTCCTCTTCTTCTGGAAGTAGAGTTTGAAGATTTTCCATATGAGTAATGTAACTACGGCGATAATGCAGCCACTGGTTAATGATATATGTAGACTCCTTTCAATTGGGTTTGTGATAGGGATAGTTAGTTCGTGTCCTTTCGTGTTTGAAAGATCTTGAATTTGGATCTGTGGAAGTTTCGACACTTGTAGTTTTTCCTTGGAGTAGGTAACCGCAATATCTTCCTGGTTTACCGTTTGTTCTATAGCTAGGGTTTTTCCTTGTATGTTGCAATCTGGACTGCTGATTAATACAGATTTGAAGATAGTAGTCTCTCGTTGGTGTTCATGGCAGTTTATATAAATAGTTGATGGGATGTTCCTGAAGGCGTACATCATGTTTTGTGCAATGAGGCGGGTGTGCTCATTGGGACAGTAAATTTTTCTTAGTGTGCAGTTTTTTTCGTCTTACGAATCTGCTAATCCTTTGGTGCAGTCGTCTAATGTTATAATCTGTTTGTTGCATATACTCGTAGTGTCGGTCATCTCCTGACATCTGTCGGCTAAAAATACATCTTTTCCATTCTTCAAAATTCGTCTTGGGAGGGATGCGGGTATAAGGCAATCATTATCGGAAGATTTGGAAATAATGGGTAAAATATCATAATAACTATAAAATAACTCTTCTACCAGAGTTAACGTTATAACGGAGTGCAATTTTCTTTCTGATCGTACTAATCTTACTTGTAGCAAGTGCTGAAGCAAATTAAAATCTTCTGATGGCACCTGTCGCTTATTTACGTTTTTAATAGCGTCTAAAAAAAGCTCAGGTTTTAACATGCTATAATGGTACATATTATGTGAAGCAAATAACACGGCTTCTGTTAAGCGGTCCAACAGTTCCGTTATCGTTTCTGCCTGATATATGAAGTGTATCAGCAATAATTCATTCATATCTTCGTAATGGTCGCGGCTTATTTGTGACCATAAAACAATTTGGTTATCGGAAAGATTTTTAAGTTTCGTGTAATAGTCTTCCATTGTACGAGAGGTCAGAGATACCCTGTGGTTATTAATGTTAATTTTATCTTTCAACTCATTTAAATCGTTATCGTCTAGATTACCAGTAAGGTACTTAATGATAGACCCCAGACCGTTAATGAGTCCTCGCTTAGTTCGCTTACTTATCAGATTACGTAATAAACCGTTATTATTTTCTATTAGAAATTCTATTCTTTCTATACCTATGCTAGGTAAGCTAAAATCATGTTGTTTCAAAAGTTTCTTAAAATTAAATTCCAATTGTTCCATTTGAACTATTAATGGGTTTACATCTAATGTGTGGATGACGTTCCATTGACCCTCTGCCACTCTTGCGGTCCCGAGCGGTGAGATAATGAAGTGTTCATCGTCTGTTATTTGTCGAATCCGTAGGGATCGCGTCAGCGTGATTAGCCTGAAACAGTTTCACACTATCTTTATGAATTGTTCCGATTCCTTTATCTGAGGCATACTTCAAAACATTATGGGGTAGCAATGCGGTGACCAGATACGGCCCACGAAATTTATTGATATGTTTACCGCGGTCATGGGTTTGAATCAAAATTTTATCTCCAATATTTATCTGTTGTTGCTTACGATTCTTATTTACACGAGCTAAAGTTTTATTCTTTATGACATTTTGACTTTTGTAAATTATTTGATGTAAGGTTTTACATTCTCTAGCGTGTTGCGCGACGTAATCTTGGGTGATAACCCCGTCTTCGGCGAGGGTTCTGTTTCCCTGACAGAAATGGATTTCATTCGGCGTATGTTGAGTCACACTGTGAATAGTATTATTATACGCTATTATACCTAGAGCAATTTGAACCGTAGGGGTAGATTTATCTAACACTTGTCTGTTTATGCGTAATATTTCGATGAAAGTTGAGTGGAACCGTTCTATATCTCCTTTCGATTGAGCGTGGTCCACCGTGGTTAGGTGTACATTTATTTTATAAAGGGCTAGTAGTTCGCGAATTGTTACCGAATTTAATATGGTCTCATGGTCTAGGTGGATTTCCTTAGGTACTCCTACAATAGAGAATATGTTTATTAATATATCGCTTACAGCTATGCTGCTATTGTTATCAAGTGGTGCGCAGTGTGACCACTTAGAGAAACGATATATGATGGTTAAATAACGTCTCCTATTAAAATGAAATGTGTCTATCTGCCAAATCTCCATTGGAGTATGTGGAGTGATGGTGGATTCTAATGGCGCCAATACCGGGTGCCTATTATATTTAGTTTGTTGACATACTATGCATGTCTTGAGGTATTTCACAATTTTGTGGCGCATTTGTGAAAAGTAATATTTCCTTTTTATTTTCGTCATTAAGGCTTCTAATCCAACGTGTCGTTGGTTTTCTACATGTGTCGAATATATTATTTCATCTTCTTCTTCTTTATTGGTAGGTTCAATTTTTATATCAGTGTAACGAATTAATTTTAAAGAGTTCTTATCAACATTTTTTCTATAACTTTCGCTTAACCGTTCGTACATTAAATCGTCTTCTATAATTATAGCGTATTTATTTTTATCACAACATTGCTCTATAAAATGGATGAATACATTAGTTGCATCATCTGCGGGAATGTACCATACATGGTCAGTTCCGTTTTCTTTAACTTGTAGTTTTCGTGAGGCTGTTGCTGCGGTCTTGACAAATATCCTATTCATTCTAGGAGGAGGATGTTCGTGTCTAATTGGAATGCCGGATTCGTTATCGTCCGTATTGCTGTGCAAAGTGCTAACTACACTTCGGGAGCATGAGGCAACTTCTCCCATCATCGAACTGGTGGTTGTTTCGTTCATATTAATCTCGACTCGCGAAAGCGCATCCGCTACATGATAAGTATTACCCTTTTTATGTTTTATAGAAAAATCGTATTCTTGGAGTTTCAATCTCCATCGCGTTAGTTTTGCGTTCGGTTCTCTTAGTTTTGTTAACCAGACTAGAGGCTGGTGGTCTGTTTCGATTTGAAAATGGCGGCCATAAACGTATGGTCGAAACTGCTGCAGGGACCATAGTATGCCTAGCAATTCCTTTTCCGTCGTGTTATACTTAGTTTCCGTTACGGAAAGCGTACGCGAGATATACGCAATTGGGTGCGAGTCTTGACTCAGTACGGCGCCGAGGGCTATATTGCTAGCGTCCGTCGTAATGGTAAATTCCTTGTCGAAATCGGGGTATCTTAATACAGGAGCGTTCATTAGCAGTTCTTTACATTGATGAAACGCTTTAACGAATCGTTCACAATTAGTATCAATTTTAACACCCTTTCGTGTGCATTCGGTTAGTGGTTTAGTAACCACGCTTAAGTTAGGGGCAAACTTGCGATAATATCCTATTAGACCTAAAAACGATTTTATTTCTTTAATATTCCTAGGCTTGGGGAATTTACGTATGGCATCTAGTTTTGCCGGGTCTGGTTGTAGACCAGTCTCATTTAGTATATGCCCTAAAAATTTCACTTCCTTTTGCATAAAATGACATTTGTTCATGTTAATTTTTAAATTTGCGGCTCTCAGAGCGTTAAAAACTATTTCCAAATTCTTAAGGTGATCGCACTCGTTTTTAGAATACACGATGACGTCATCTAAGTAAACAAGGCATATCTTCCCGATATATTTGCGTAGGACGTTATTCATCATTCGTTGAAAGGAGGCTCCTGCGTTTTTCAATCCGAAGGGCATTCGAAGAAACTCCCAATGTTGATTAGGGACGCTGAAGGCAGTTTTTTCAATATCGCATTCTGCCATTCTTATTTGATGATATCCACTCGTTAAATCTAGCGTGGAAAAATATTTATTACCATTCAGTTGTGCAAAAATATCTTCTATGTTCGGGAGTGGAAATTTATCGCTACGAGTCTGTTCGTTAAGGCGTCGAAAATCTACAACCATACGCCATTTTTTAATGTCGGATTGGTCATTTTTTTTAGGTACGAGATGAACGGGACTCGCCCAAGGGGAGTTACTAGGCCTGATGATCCCATCTTTGAACATTTTTTGGAGTTGCGAGTCTATTTCATTACGCTGATAGTGCGGTAGGCGATAAGCCCTTTGGTATACCGGCGCTTCCGTTAATAGCGTTATCTTATGTTCCGCCACAGGGGCACAGTTCCCTGACAATTCTTTCGAAAATAAATCCTGATTATTGTTTAGAATATTATCTAAATCGTTCGCTTCTTCCGTATGAAAGAGCTTTACAATTTTATTTGGCGTACGCAGCACTTTATCTCTTAATACTAACGTGGCCCCCATTAAACTTAACATATCTATGCCTAGTAAAACATTATAATTATTTGAAAAATTAAAAACGTGAAAGCGCATTTCATTGTCGTTTTCACCAAAAACTTTCTTCCAAAACGGGGTAATGACGGTTCCTTTGTGGCAAGTCTTTTGATGCGCTGTTTGTACCGCAAAAGATTCATTTATGTATTTATAGTCAAAGAATAGTTTATTATATAATTCCTTAGTCATGAATGATTTCGTACTGCCCGTATCTATTAATATTTTAATTCCCAGGGGTGCTTTAATAAAAGGTAGACCACAAGTTAAATTGTGCAAATGGATTATGGAGTTGGAGGTTCTATTTCTCCCTCTTGAAAATCCTCAGGGCGTTCATTATGGAACAACTCCTGAGCCATGCGATTGTTTCCTAAATTGATGATGGGCCCTCTATCAGGGCGACGCTGAGGTGCAGTACGCATGCTAACATCCTCATTTCTATTGTAATTATTATTGCGCGGTAAAAATGTCGGTAGGCTATTACTATATCGGCGCGGCGCAAGATTATCACTTTTATTACCAAAGTAGGACTGACGCTGTGTGTAGGAATTATTTTGTTCGAGTGCAGTTTGTCCAACGTCTTTATTAAATTTACTATTATTTTGCCAAACGCGGTTTCCCCATGGCTCTCTATTATTCACGGCCGAACGTTGCCTTCCGGACGCGAAATGATGGTCTTTAAACGATTCCGTGTCGAAGTGACGTTGCGTCGATGTTTTCTTAGTAAGTTCACCGTATGCGTCTAAGGTTCGAATTTCGTGACACAACGTTTCATAATCTTTATTTAAATTTGCACACTTAATGTGCGTTGGCAACATATTCACTATATTATTACGAGCTGTATCTTGATAAGCGGCAAATATTACTGGTGCGTTTGTTGCACCGACTGACTCGGTTAACTTTATTTTTATCGCGAACAGTATCTTGTTGACCTCATGTATAACAGTTGAGAAATCTCGGTTTCCTCTTTGTAAATTAATTAGTTCCGTCTGCCATAGCGAAATTGTTTTATTATTGCCACATTCTTTTTGTAAAATTTCAAATATCTTTTCTATTGTAAAATCGTGGTCGTGCATTAGAATTACTTCTAGGGCTTTACCTTTTAATTTAGAAATAATTTTTTCCACATTATTAGGTGTAGGTATTGCCATTTCTAGATAAAAAGCCTCTAGCTGACTTGATGAAGAAATAAAGCTCATCTGGAGACCCGTGGTACTCGAAGATGGAATCTGTGCATGACGCGGATCTCTCGTTTGATAGTGCCATTTTTAATTTTAGATTAAAAAAAATATAAAAAAAATATATGGAACTACTTAGTACTATAAATATAACTTGCTCTTGGATGAGAAAGAAAAAATACACTCTGTCTTTGTGGATAAAGAAGGGTAAGGATCTATCGGATTATGGGATAGACGAAAAATTTGAAAAAATGTACTCACATGTAAATTATCAGCGTTTTCTTCATAGTGTCTTCAATGAGGTTAACGATTTGTGGGTTCGAGACTTCTGCGACGGGTTGAAACGATATCAGCCAGAACTTCTTAGCCAGATCCAGGTATCTGGAACGCTTGGGATTGTTCTCGAAGCCTCCTAGTTGGGCGCCAGTTAACTTTCTTGGTTTTCCTTTATTTTATTTTAATTAAATAAAATGATGAGACGGTGAAGTAACAATATTTATTTATAAAACACACAATTACAAGCGAGTTAAACGTAATTTCAAATGGAGAATCTAACAACAATATTGACAAGTAGTCTTGTTAACTGAAGGTTGAAGATTGACGCCCTGTGAGGTGTTGCAGTCCTATTTATCGGTGCTCTCGTTGATAGGGCATTGTGCGGGCGGTCACGCGCTCCCACGTCCGGGTCCATCGTCGATGATGATAATGTTATTTGGTGGATCACCAAGTGTAGACACCGCTAGATAAGATGTATAGCCGGATGCTGGGTGTGCTCGGTGTTATCTTCGGGTCGGGGGCGTTCTTGATTAGGTAACAAGCGCGAAGCCACGATTGCCAACTTTTTACGAGTTGATCGGGGAAATAAAAAAGTTTGATTGCCAGCATTTTACGAGTTTATGGGAAATTAAAATATAGACTACGTTTTTTTAAAATTATTTATTATTGTGAACAGTTTATAAATCCAGTGAACATCATTGTGAAACTAATTCGTACCGATTTTTCGATTAATTAAAAAATGGGTTGGAATGATCCCAGTGATAACATCGAAGCCAAAATGTTCGACGATAACACATTCCGATGCCTGGCTGAGGTAAATTATTTAACTTTTTACTATTTTTTACTTGACTCATTTCAATGGGTGTCGGAAAGAGACGGAAATATGCAGGTATTCTTCGTCACTTATCTCTCGTCTCGCCAGTTTCTCCCGTTTTATGACTCTTATGATAATATCCCAGTTGACGTTATTATTACGTTTGCAAATTATTCTCATAATGTGACTTCATCACAAATTATATTTATCTGCTTATTTCCGAAATAGGTAAGAACTAAATTTACCTACAACTATTTATAGATTGAGGTTTTTTTAATACATTCGGTAAAATTGAACACTTTACTTGCATTTTAAAAATATTTTAATAGACCAGCGCCGTTATAAGTATATATGTACGTATTATAATAATATCAATACTAATGTGTCAGCTTGCGCACAGTATCAAACTCATATTGTAATACTGTTAGTACATTCTGTTTTAGACAAACAGATTAGATTGCCTGCTATAAAAATTAATATTATGTGACTTCATTTCTATAGCACCATTGTTTGCAATATCACCTGAAATTATTAATGGTAGTTAGCTAGTCAAAACTGTACATTGTAGAACAATTAAAAAGTTAACATCTCTTAATCTTTCTTTATACATTCAATATCTACCCGTAGGATAGTATAATGTATTTATTCCGTGGAAATAATAGTGAATGAAAAGGTCCATTTAATGAGGTTATAAAAATATTCATTCATGCTGTGGAAAGATCGGTCAGACGCCTAACGTTTCGTCCGAAATTTCTCAGTAAGAGTAAAAACAATATAAAAAGGTTTACGGCTTGTCAACGACCATTCATAATAACCGCAGAAAGAAATGAAAAGGTTGTCTGTCCCTGTTATTAAGTCAGGTTTATTGGCTTGACATTATTCTGTGGAATGGTTTGCGGATTTCCAAATTATTGGCCACAGGCATCCCCCTTTCAATTTAGTGTATTATGTTTTTTTTGTGTGGTATTTTTTCTACTTCAGTTTATTACTACATTTATAAGGCATTTCTAGATTTGACACTGACGTAGCAGCGGATGTCATACTTTTGTGTTAAAATTGAACGTTTTACTAAATTTACTCTAAAAAAATTTAAAACGTTGACGTACAAAGGTACCTACGTAATGCATGTACCTAACAATAGGTAGGTTACTCTTCATGGTTATTTTATTCATAAAATGAAGTTTTGATGTTACTCACTTTTTTTCGTATCAGTACATCCTATCACGTTCAACGTTCAACATTTTAAATCAAAAAATCTTATTCCTTCTTAGGCCTTCTGACATCTAGCTTTGTATAAAGGTCTCGTTGTGTCATAATATGACCCCTGTCTTCTCGACCTTGGCAGTTTTCTTTGTGTCAACAGCATAACGCATTTTTTTTACCAAACTAGTACATTATGCCCGGTCAAATAAATACATTTGGAATTAATAAACACTTCCCCAGTACTTCTCCACGCGAGGTAGAAATACGAACAAGTGGATAAGGAGTAAGTCTAAAGTGGACGGCGTTTAATCGAAATCGTTGACATGTATATCATGACATATCATCAGATGACTTTTTGGTTTGGAAAGAAAAGCTGAAAGATGTGATGGGTCAACAATTAAAAGAACTGCGGGATTCTATGGATAAGGGCCACCAAGGATTCGGAAATCTAGAGTTTGAGGGAGGCGTACCTACGTTCAACGCTGAACGCTAGAAAGTTATTGCTGTTGAACATTGTGGGTTGTAACGTTAGGACACCCGTCAACAACTGGAGAAGGTTCAAATCCTTCCCTGACCACGCAAAATAAATCACAAGTTTGAGGGCCACTGCATCATCGTCCAGACAGTCACATACAATTACCTCCAAATTGACATAAATGCGAGATTTGTCCGCGCGATGTGTTTCATTATAGAGCAATGTATAACATACAAATGTATACTTAGCGTCGAATCTGTGGGAAAATGTGCGCCTAGGGCGGGTGGCTCCTTTTTATATTCTTTATTCCGAGCGGTGATTCTAATAATTTGACATAATGTTCTGGAAATGATTGCACTAAATAAGGCAAAAATGTTATGTCCAAATAATATTAATATTTCAATGGCTGAAATACTCGTTATGCTATTATGGAGGACAACGATCCTCTAAGATATGAAAATGTTTAACCGATCGATGTAGAAAAAAGGTTTACCGTATACTATTTGTTCCTACTACCAACTACCTAGAAACACGGAGGAAACTTACCTATTTAAAATACAGCTAATTTATTAAGAATCTTCAGGAATATTCTTTATACCCATCAATGTAATATATCATTAAAGAAGAAGATAACAATAATAAATCTAAACGAAGTATGAAACAGAGAAAAGATCCCGTTTTCAATTCCTAGTTGTGACCGTTATCTTTTTATTTTTCTGTGTCATGTTTCGTTTAAATTTATTAGGTAGGTACTATTGTATTCTTCTTCAATTTTATATTTAGAATCTTTTCAAATTTTACGTAATCCTGTTAAAACGGGATTGCAGGCCCTTAAATAATAAATTGATAGGTTTTCTTATATATAAATTTTCAGTAAAACCCGAATGTGTTATCGCGATGCCGGAACACGTGTTCATAAAAATTCTAATATTTTAGAATTTTGCGATTGTGTATTATCAGCACAAACGCAGATGCATGAACACGTGTTCCGATTTATTAGGAATGTACTAAACGTTTACTAGGAAACGGCCTATAAACCCGTTTTTAAACGAGTTTAAATAAATCAGCAATAGAGTATACCGGGGCTATTCGGATTTTTTTTCAATATTTCCTTAAAAAAAAAAAAAATTAATGCATTTTATATGTGAGCCATGTTTTTGACAAATAAATGAAGTTTTTATGATGTTTTATCAACTCAAAATATGACTTAAACACTTACGTACAATTATCTTGGAATGTGGATATCCGCAAAGAGTGCAAGGCTGATGTAAGCGTAATGAGTAAGATCAAGAAAGGGACGCTTAGATGGTTTGGGCATGTAGAGCGAATGAGCGAAGAAAGGAGTGTAAGGAGAATATACGATGCAAATGTGAATGGTAGCAGAAGTCGGGGACTGAAGCATGACTGAAGTACTGATAACGTTTACTAAGTCGAAAGGTAGGTACCACGATGCTAGGTGCCAACAGAATATTTAATCCTTTATGTACACCATTGTGAAATAAAATCCACATAATCTTATCGGTAAATGGGGAAAACAGAGCTTCAAAGTTACCGCCTGGGAAAGCCACTATTTTACATTTGGAAATTTTAACCAATTTGACTGTCTTATATTAATTTGGTTTACATAAATTTAATATTAAGTTGATTTTTAAAATCAGATACTTTAATTGATAGTTTATAAAACATAGTAAGTTACGTATTAAAAGTGGTAGATACTATCAGTATCACCCAGGTGAAAGACCATCATTCCGAATGGTAAAGTTGCTTGAAATGGCTTATATTTGATTAGTGACCAGATCTAAAGATACCATATCAAAATCTCTCGACAAATACTTTACTTGCAATTTAAAATACACTGTGATTTTTATGCATACTTATGACATATTAAATAACAGAACAAAACGTGTTTATAATAATTTTAGGAGCTTACTTTGCGATTTTTTTCTATGGAGGAAATTTCTTATAATTACCGTTTCGGCTTAACAGATGTATAGATATTATCTTAAAAAATAACATATATATTTTAAAGAACTTATAAACTTATTAAAATTACACTTCGTTTAAACTTAATTACAACAAAAAACAACCAATTACACGCTGAAAATCCTATTTAGATTCTTAGGTTGGGTTATTAAAGCAATTTGTGCGTATTTAGATAATCTAAACATTCTCAAAAGTTAAATGCGTTCTATAAAAAATCCAAAATGGCCGCACAAGATCGTTTTCATATAACTAATAATTTTTAATTGTGTTTATTGTACTTGCAGTTTAATTGAATAATAACTTCTTGCGCGCACGTTTCCATTGTACTCCCATTGTCATCTCCGGGCCAATAATTGAGATGTTTTTATTGTAAATTCACGAGAATCCGGTTACAACGGCTTCCCTCATGCTTCATTGCTAATTAACCATGCATTTCCGCATACAAAGTGTGTGATGCTTGTTTAGGTTTTGAGGATTATTTCAAATATCTATGAATAGTGTTGTTATAAGGATGTGGGGAGCTTCATATAATAATAATATTAAAAAAACGGCAAATTCAATCTATGCACGGCATATTTTTATGAATTGTTTCCAAGCTCCAACAAAATGTTAATCGGAACAAACCGAATAATTTTCATGTTCTTACAATTTTTTAAGTTTCTTCCGATTGGTCCCGAGAAAGCTACAGGTCCGCTAGTCGGTCCATCTAATGAAGACAGCAGATGTCGCAATGGTAGTTCATTTGCGTGCAGCTGACAGATCCGGCTACGTAGTTGTAAGATAATTGTAACTAACTAACTAACTAACCATCACGCCGTTTCCCCGCAGGGGTAGGCAGATAGGACGGACCGCCAAACAACTCGGTCTTGGAACACACTCCTTGCCTCATTCACATTCATACATCGTCTCATACATACTCTTCTATTGTTCTGACTCTTGACATGGCCCGACTCAAGTATCTGATTCACTTGGTCGTGCCATGTCTTCCTCGGGCGATGCTTTCGGGACGTTTGGGAGAGAGGCCGTTTATTTCGTGAATTTCGCTGAGAATAATATTTTATTATTATATTCCGTGGTGTTTTGAAAGCGGAAGACAAAAGTGTGCTTGCATTAGTTAATTAATGAACAACAATTACTATAAAATTCGTCGCAAACGTGTTTTTAATCTGTTTTAATTAATTTCAGTGTGTTCGTGTTAATTTGTATCGCGTTTCCATTGAAGTCGTAAAACCCTTGATTTCGGGCTGTCATTTTTGTTTATTTTTTCCTCAATTTGTTTGTTGTCGTCGTACACATGGACACCATTAGGATTTGAGAATTTGGCTGAAATTTCACATTTTTTGTCAAATATCCTCCCATTTCGTAAGTAATTATTGTGATTCAAATTTATGTTGAGATAAACCACCCGAAACACATTTTTTTAGTGAAACAAATATTTAAATTACTAATTTTCCATTTGTTAATAAACACATATATTTTCGGATGGGAAGTACGCAGCATTTTAAATTTCAATAATATATAGTTTGTATATTATGCTGTCCGTACATACTAATCATGAATTTATGGACATCATTGTTGCCTTCCAAGTAGTTGACCGAGTTCAATTATTGGCTATTGCATTTAAAAAAATATATATTTAATCGTTTACTTTAAAAGTTGTGTTTAACTTTATATGGCGTGATTTTTCACGGATCTAGGAATTCAATCGAAAAACAACAAAATACCAACAACTTGTTTGTGGAGAATTTGATTACAAAAATGTTAATTATCCCTATGTATGATTGATGATGTTATTTATTTTCGTAACAAAATTGTAAATTATTTTTGCAGGGTAACATAAGTATGGTACCTAATTAGCTGTATTCTATGTCGCAAATATTGTATTATTTTCCTTGAATACATAAGTTTTTATAAATAATACAACCTTTGGGACCTGTTGACTTCAGCTGTCGCACCCTATTAAGTCAATTGTTATTTCTTGCGAGCGAATTATAAAGTTATTATATAATTATCTACAGATGATAAACTCATTACTGGTTTGTTTGAAGTTTGTACTCTTGATTACAGAGTATCAACGATGCTGTTTATAAACGTAAATTATTCAAAGAAATACCTTCATTTCAAATTTTGGTTTAGGAGTGGGTTAATGGATTGGGTAATATAAATTACATTTACTTGATCACGGTAGGCAATTAAATTAATGACTAGCGCATACCCCTGAAATCAAGGGATATTATTATTGTAGGATTTGTGAAACAAAACAAAGTATCATTGCATTTCAAAAGAGGAAATATACCTTTCGTATGTTAGAAAATTTGAAAAATTACGACATCTATTCACATCTGTCGAACATTTTAACAAAACAAATACACATTTCGAATAAAGAATTATAATTTAATTCAATACTTTTGGTATCGCTTGTCGGATATGATTTATCTGAATCTCTTCAAATTATTCGGAATCTGGTTGAAAACGGAATTGCAGGCCTTTAAAGAATGAATTGATAGTTTCAACATTAATGGTAAGAGGATAAGTCAACAAAGCCAACGAGCCTTCTGATACACATGGACAGGATAATACAGCCAGGTATCCCCACAAATTCAAATTCCCGGAGTAATTTAGGAAAGGTGCCGCTTTGTCTTGTAGCGAGGTCCCGTTGCAGGTTATAAACCTCCCAGGGATAAAGGGTGAAGGACTTTTAAATTGCAAGCGCAGAAACGCAAGTAAACATATTTGACAATATCACGTACGACCGCTGTGTTGGCAATTTCATAATAATAATAATACTATTCAACAGTCGACGGATAAATAAACTAATTATTTAGAGCCAGACCAAGTGCTGATTTATTAAAATCCGGTTATAATCAGGATTGCAGGCCATTTCCTATTTAACTTAATTTCTAGTAAATTTCTAATATATCTCAACACGGGTTCATGCACCTGCATTTGTCCTGATAATATACAATAACGAAATGCGAAAATATTAGATTTTTCATGAACACGTGTTCTGACATCGCGATAACACATTCGTTTTTTACTGAAAGTATATTAGGCGAGGCAACGAAATCTTTTTTGTGGGGGCGACTCGAGACTTGGCGCAAACCAAATATATTTGGACTCTATCGTCAACATCCGTGATTCGCAAGTAAACTACCGCGCCATATCCAAGTTCCGAACTATCTGAGAAGCCATGAAGTTGACACGACTCCATGTGAGGGAAGGACACCCATCGAGGGATTTTGAACGACTTCAAGAGCGGTAATTGTTTAGTATAACGATCCCGTTAACGAACAATGTCAACAGGGGGGGGGTGTCATCCCACCCAACCTTTAGAACCCACAACTTTTGTACTAGGGTTTTGGCGAAAAACGTCAAAGGGCATAGAAAACCGAGAGGGTCAAAAACCCGAGCGACTTCACCGAGGATAGTGCGTTTAGTGCACTCGCGATCGAGGCATAGGACTTCGAATGAAAATGTATCATGTCGTGACTCCCACTTTAATCCAAGAATGTGAGAGTTATCAACATCCATGGACACCAAATCATTGAGGCAGTATTCCGGAGGCAGATCGGCGAGTAATTCTGGTTTGTTACTAGCCCACTTCCGCAATTCAAATCGACCTCGTTTGAACAGCTCGATAACTTCGGTTTTCGTTTGTTGAGCTTGTTCCAAGCTGTTACAACCGGTGACGATGTCATCTATGTAAATATCCGAAGTTAGCACACGACGCGCTAGCGGTAAATCATAACCTTCATCTTTGGTCAACTGTCTGACAGTACGACAGGCCAAAAATGGGGCGGAGGAGACACCATAGGTTACAGTGTTTAGTTGGTACTCTTGGATGGGTTCCGACGAATGAAAACGCCAAAATATTCTTTGGAAAGCGCAATCTGGTTCTTGAACCAATATTTGGCGATACATTTGTCGTACATCAGCAGTAAACACTACCGATGGTAAACGGAATTTTATCAAAAGCTCCAGCAGGTTCTTTTGAAGCTTTGGACCGATAAGCAAGGTATCATTTATCAAGGATCCGTTCACATCCGTCGCTTAGGCGTCGAAAACCACTCTTAACTTAGTGCTAGCGCTGCCTGAACGAAGAATGCAATGATGAGGTATGTGATACTTTCCCTTGTGCAAATCTTTTCCAGGAACACGAATGTGACCACTGTGTAAATAATCAGTCATGAAAGCAGAATATTGTTCACGTAAGGTTGAATTTGCTATGAGTTTGCGCTCGAGTGAATGGAATCTGCGTAAAGCGATCTCACGCGACCCTGGGAAAGAGATATCCCTTCCCCTTTCTCGGAAAGGCAAGGATACGATGTATCTTCCCGAAGATTCGTCCCGTGAGTGGTCAGTGCAGTACATTTGTTCACAAAGTTGTTCCTCAGGAGTAAGGTGTGAAGACTGGGGAATGGTGTCTAACTCCTACAGTCGCTGGACCTCTTCGTGATGCCGGTCCTCGTTGGTAACGATGAAATATTTAGATTTGTGAGCAGTGTCCGAAACAACTGAACCTAGAAAAAGACAACCAAATGCGGAATTGAAAACTGATGGCTGACGTGGACCACCATTCACATAACCAGGTCTCCTCAGAAGAGAAGAGAAAACCATTTTTTCAGGCTCTATGATACCAAACGGACTTATATTTTTGAATAGGCATTGGAAAAATATTTCAAAACGAAATTAGACACAAAATCAGCATAATGTTGTAATTTCGAAGAATAATCATTCTTATAGGCACTAATTTAAGACTTGGGTTCGAACATTACAATCCATTTTTTCAGGCTAAATGATACAGAACGGGCTGAAATTTTGGAATCGTTATGAAAATCATGGTCCGGAACGAAATATTTCAAAAAATTTGCATTAAGTTGAATCTTTGTTATTATCATAATTCCTACCGGCACTGATTTCAGACTTGGGTTCGAATTTTAAAAGCCATTTTTTCAGGCTCTATGTTTCCAAACGGACTTATATTTTTGAATAGGCATTAGAAACATATTTCGAAATGAAATTAGACACAAAATCAGCATAATGTTGTAATTTCGAAGAATCATCATTCTTATAGGCACTAATTTAAGACTTGGGTTCGAACATTATAATCCATTTTTTCAGGTTAAATGATACAGAACGGGCTGAAATTTTGAAATCGTGGTGGGAATCATGGTCTGAAACGAAATCAGTCACAAAATCTACAAAATGTTGAAACTTTGAAAATTCATAATTCCAATGGGCACTTATTTCAGTCTTGAGCTCGAACTTAAAAATCAATTTTTTCAGGCTATATGGTACCATACTGGCTGAAATTTTGGAATCGTTATGAGAATCATCGTCCGAAACGAAATCATTAAAAAAATCAGCATTATGTTGAATCTTTGTAAAAATTATTATTCCTACCGGCACTGATTTCAGACTTGGGTTCGAATTTTAAAAGCCATTTTTTCAGGCTCTATGATACCAAACGGACTTATATTTTTGAATAGGCATTGGAAAAATATTTCAAAACGAAATTAGACACAAAATCAGCATAATGTTGTTATTTCGAAGAATCATCATTCTTATAGGCACTAATTTAAGACTTGGGTTCGAACATTATAATCCATTTTTTCAGGTTAAATGATACAGAACGGGCTGAAATTTTGAAATCGTGGTGGGAATCATGGTCTGAAACGAAATCAGTCACAAAATCTACAAAATGTTGAAACTTTGAAAATTCATAATTCCAATGGGCACTTATTTCAGTCTTGAGCTCGAACTTAAAAATCAATTTTTTCAGGCTATATGGTACCATACTGGCTGAAATTTTGGAATCGTTATGAGAATCATCGTCCGAAACGAAATCATTAAAAGAATCAGCATTATGTTGAATCTTTGTAAAAATTATTATTCCTACCGGCACTGATTTCAGACTTGGGTTCGAATTTTAAAAGCCATTTTTTCAGGCTCTATGATACCAAACGGACTTATATTTTTGAATAGGCATTGGAAAAATATTTCAAAACGAAATTAGACACAAAATCAGCATAATGTTGTTATTTCGAAGAATCATCATCCTTATAGGCACTAATTTAAGACTTGGGTTCGAACATTACAATCCATTTTTTCAGGCTAAATGATACAGAACGGTCTGAAATTTTGGAATCGTGGTGAGAATCATGGTCCAAAACGAAATATTTCAAAAAATCTGCATTAAGTTGAATCTTTGTAAAAATCATAATTCCTACCGGCACTGATTTCAGACTTGGGTTCGAATTTTAAAAGCCATTTTTTCAGGCTCTATGAAACCAAACGGACTGATATTTTTGAAGCGGCATTAGAAACATATTTCAAAACGAAATTAGAAACAAAATCAGCATAATGTTGTAATTTCAAAGAATCATCATTCTTATAGGCACTAATTTAAGACTTGGGTTCGAACATTACAATCTTTGTAAAAATTATTATTCCTACTGGCACTGATTTCAGACTTGGGTTCGAATTTTAAAAGCCATTTTTTCAGGCTCTATGATACCAAACGGACTTATATTTTTGAATAGGCATAAGACACATGTTTCAAAACGAATTAAGACACAAAATCAGCATAAAGTTGTAATTTCGAAGAATTGTCATTCTTATAGGCACTAATTTCAGTCTTGGGTTCGAATTTTACAATCCATTTTTTCAGGCTAAATCGTAGAAAACGGGATGAATTTTTTTGGAATCGTCGTGAGAATCATGGTCTGAAACGAAATCAGTCACAAAATCTGAAAAATGTTGATACTTTGAAAATTCATTATTCCTATGGGCACTAATTTCAGTCTTGAGTTCGAACTTAAAAATCAATTTTTTCAGGCGATATGATACCAAACGGACTGATATTTTTGAAGAGGCATAAGAAACATATTTCAAAACGAAATTAGAAACAAAATCACCATAATGTTGTAATTTCGAAGAATCATCATTATTATAGGCACTAATTTAAGACTTGGGTTCGAACATTACAATCCATTTTTTCAGCCTAAATGATACAGAACGGGCAGAAATTTTGGAATCGTGGTTAGAATCATGGTCTGGAACGAAATCAGTCACAAAATCTATAAAATGTTGAAACTTTGAAAATTCATAATTCCTACGGGCACTGATTTCAGACTTGAGTTCGAATTTTAAAAGCCATTTTTTCAGGCTCTATGATACCAAACGGACTTATATTTTTGAATAGGCATTGGAAAAATATTTCAAAACGAAATTAGACACAAAATCAGCATAATGTTGTAATTTCGAAGAATTATCATTCTTATAGGCACTAATTTAAGACTTGGGTTCGAACATTACAATCCATTTTTTCAGGCTAAATGATACAGAACGGGCTGAAATTTTGGAATCGTGGTGAGAATCATGGTCCAAAACGAAATATTTCAAAAAATCTGCATTAAGTTGAATCTTTGTAAAAATCATAATTCCTACCGGCACTGATTTCAGACTTGGGTTCGAATTTTAAAAGCCATTTTTTCAGGCTCTATGAAACCAAACGGACTGATATTTTTGAAGCGGCATTAGAAACATATTTCAAAACGAAATTAGAAACAAAATCAGCATAATGTTGTAATTTCAAAGAATCATCATTCTTATAGGCACTAATTTAAGACTTGGGTTCGAACATTATTGTATTGTATTGTAGCGCCCTTCGTGGCAGCAGGACGCGTCCTAACGCTTCCTCCAACCGCTTTGTGTTTTTTTAATATTTTCAAGGGAAATGAGGCAACATCCCTTTGAAATTATTTTTAAAATCAATCTATCAACATTTGAACTTAAATAAAAATAAACTTAATAATTATTAGAACTTTATAATATGTGATTTGAGTGCAGTGTTTTAAAGTGAATATTCTGAAATTTGCTCAAAAATATCGGACTTTCGAAACGAACGGCGACCAGTAAATGCACTCCAGATGTTTTCAACAAAATTCTCGGAAACTGGGCAAGCTTGGACACTGGCAAGTTTTTTACTAAGCCCAGGGCAATTTATTACCCAACCGTCGCTTTTTATTGCGGACAGAATGCACCACTTCAACAATTACCAGGAACAGGATTACATGGAGATAAATGATGGACTTGCCAAACGTCACAGCGGTGCTACCAGGGTCTCTTATCTATGTGAGGTGTCAGCGCTTTATTAGCAGCAGATACATACCTGGACGCTGTTGTTGGACGCGGTGGACTCTCTTACTGCAGCAGCTGGTCCAGTTCCTTCACCACTTAAAATTCTTGCTGCAGAGTCTCCATCTTCTATCTTCGTAGAACGTCACAGCGGTGCTGCCAAGGTCTGGTATCTGTGAGAGGATAGTGTGTCAGCTCTTTATTAGCAGCAGACACATACCTGGACGGATGACGAACCTCGTGCTGGCACTGTTGGTGGACGCGGTGGACTCTTTCGCTGCAGCAGCTGGACCAGTTTCTTCACCACCTGGGATTCTTGCTGCAGAGTCTCCATCTTCTATCTTCGTGTCACCTGTTCCTTTACTTCATTTTACTTAACTTAACTTCACTCTATTTTTGTAATATTTATATTTTCTGTAATACCTGCATCAACTGTAAAGCGCCCCTGAGGTGATATCTCACAAAAGCGGCGCTATACAAATTATCCAATAATAAATAAATTACAATCTTTGTAAAAATTATTATTCCTACTGGCACTGATTTCAGACTTGGGTTCGAATTTTAAAAGCCATTTTTTCAGGCTCTATGATACCAAACGGACTTATATTTTTGAATAGGCATAAGACACATGTTTCAAAACGAATTAAGACACAAAATCAGCATAAAGTTGTAATTTCGAAGAATTGTCATTCTTATAGGCACTAATTTCAGTCTTGGGTTCGAATTTTGCAATCCATTTTTTCAGGCTAAATCGTAGAAAACGGGATGAATTTTTTTGGAATCGTCGTGAAAATCATGGTCTGAAACGAAATCAGTCACAAAATCTGAAAAATGTTGATACTTTGAAAATTCATTATTCCTATGGGCACTAATTTCAGTCTTGAGTTCGAACTTAAAAATCAATTTTTTCAGGCGATATGATACCAAACGGACTGATATTTTTGAAGAGGCATAAGAAACATATTTCAAAACGAAATTAGAAACAAAATCACCATAATGTTGTAATTTCGAAGAATCATCATTATTATAGGCACTAATTTAAGACTTGGGTTCGAACATTACAATCCATTTTTTCAGCCTAAATGATACAGAACGGGCAGAAATTTTGGAATCGTGGTTAGAATCATGGTCTGGAACGAAATCAGTCACAAAATCTATAAAATGTTGAAACTTTGAAAATTCATAATTCCTACGGGCACTGATTTCAGACTTGAGTTCGAATTTTAAAAGCCATTTTTTCAGGCTCTATGATACCAAACGGACTTATATTTTTGAATAGGCATTGGAAAAATATTTCAAAACGAAATTAGACACAAAATCAGCATAATGTTGTAATTTCGAAGAATTATCATTCTTATAGGCACTAATTTAAGACTTGGGTTCGAACATTACAATCCATTTTTTCAGGCTAAATGATACAGAACGGGCTGAAATTTTGGAATCGTGGTGAGAATCATGGTCCAAAACGAAATATTTCAAAAAATCTGCATTAAGTTGAATCTTTGTAAAAATCATAATTCCTACCGGCACTGATTTCAGACTTGGGTTCGAATTTTAAAAGCCATTTTTTCAGGCTCTATGAAACCAAACGGACTGATATTTTTGAAGCGGCATTAGAAACATATTTCAAAACGAAATTAGAAACAAAATCAGCATAATGTTGTAATTTCAAAGAATCATCATTCTTATAGGCACTAATTTAAGACTTGGGTTCGAACATTATTGTATTGTATTGTAGCGCCCTTCGTGGCAGCAGGACGCGTCCTAACGCTTCCTCCAACCGCTTTGTGTTTTTTTAATATTTTCAAGGGAAATGAGGCAACATCCCTTTGAAATTATTTTTAAAATCAATCTATCAACATTTGAACTTAAATAAAAATAAACTTAATAATTATTAGAACTTTATAATATGTGATTTGAGTGCAGTGTTTTAAAGTGAATATTCTGAAATTTGCTCAAAAATATCGGACTTTCGAAACGAACGGCGACCAGTAAATGCACTCCAGATGTTTTCAACAAAATTCTCGGAAACTGGGCAAGCTTGGACACTGGCAAGTTTTTTACTAAGCCCAGGGCAATTTATTACCCAACCGTCGCTTTTTATTGCGGACAGAATGCACCACTTCAACAATTACCAGGAACAGGATTACATGGAGATAAATGATGGACTTGCCAAACGTCACAGCGGTGCTACCAGGGTCTCTTATCTATGTGAGGTGTCAGCGCTTTATTAGCAGCAGATACATACCTGGACGCTGTTGTTGGACGCGGTGGACTCTCTTACTGCAGCAGCTGGTCCAGTTCCTTCACCACTTAAGATTCTTGCTGCAGAGTCTCCATCTTCTATCTTCGTAGAACGTCACAGCGGTGCTGCCAAGGTCTGGTATCTGTGAGAGGATAGTGTGTCAGCTCTTTATTAGCAGCAGACACATACCTGGACGGATGACGAACCTCGTGCTGGCACTGTTGGTGGACGCGGTGGACTCTTTCGCTGCAGCAGCTGGACCAGTTTCTTCACCACCTGGGATTCTTGCTGCAGAGTCTCCATCTTCTATCTTCGTGTCACCTGTTCCTTTACTTCATTTTACTTAACTTAACTTCACTCTATTTTTGTAATATTTATATTTTCTGTAATACCTGCATCAACTGTAAAGCGCCCCTGAGGTGATATCTCACAAAAGCGGCGCTATACAAATTATCCAATAATAAATAAATTACAATCTTTGTAAAAATTATTATTCCTACTGGCACTGATTTCAGACTTGGGTTCGAATTTTAAAAGCCATTTTTTCAGGCTCTATGATACCAAACGGACTTATATTTTTGAATAGGCATAAGACACATGTTTCAAAACGAATTAAGACACAAAATCAGCATAAAGTTGTAATTTCGAAGAATTGTCATTCTTATAGGCACTAATTTCAGTCTTGGGTTCGAATTTTGCAATCCATTTTTTCAGGCTAAATCGTAGAAAACGGGATGAATTTTTTTGGAATCGTCGTGAAAATCATGGTCTGAAACGAAATCAGTCACAAAATCTGAAAAATGTTGATACTTTGAAAATTCATTATTCCTATGGGCACTAATTTCAGTCTTGAGTTCGAACTTAAAAATCAATTTTTTCAGGCTATATGATACCAAACGGACTGATATTTTTGAAGAGGCATAAGAAACATATTTCAAAACGAAATTAGAAACAAAATCACCATAATGTTGTAATTTCGAAGAATCATCATTATTATAGGCACTAATTTAAGACTTGGGTTCGAACATTACAATCCATTTTTTCAGGCTAAATGATAGAGAACGGGCAGAAATTTTGGAATCGTGGTTAGAATCATGGTCTGGAACGAAATCAGTCACAAAATCTATAAAATGTTGAAACTTTGAAAATTCATAATTCCTACGGGCACTGATTTCAGACTTGAGTTCGAATTTTAAAAGCCATTTTTTCAGGCTCCATGATACCAAACGGACTGATATTTTTGAAAAGGCATAAGAAACATATTCCAAAACGAAATTAGACACAAAATCAGCATAATGTTGTAATTTCGAAGAATCATCATTCTTATAGGCACTAATTTAAGACTTGGGTTCGAACATGAAAAATCCATTTTGGAATCGTTATGAGAATCATCGTCTGAATCGAAATAATTCAAAAAATCTGCATTAAGTTGAATCTTTGTCAAAATTATTATTCCTACCGGCACTGATTTCAGACTTGGGTTCGAATTTTAAAAGCCATTTTTTCAGGCTCTATGATACCAAACGGACTTAAATTTTTGAATAGGCATAAGACACATGTTTCAAAACGAATTAAGACACAAAATCAGCATGAAGTTGTAATTTCGAAGAATTGTCATTCTTATAGGCACTAATTTTAGTCTTGGGTTCGAACTTTACAATCCATTTTTTCAGGCTAAATTGTAGAAAACGGGATGAATTTTTTTGGAATCGTCGTGAGAATCATGGTCTGAAACGAAATCAGTCACAAAATCTGCAAAATGTTGAAACTTTGAAAATTCATAATTCCTATGGGCACTAATTTCAGTCTTGAGTTCGAACTTAAAAATCAATTTTTTCAGGCTATATGATACCAAACGGACTGATATTTTTGAAGAGGCATTAGAAACATATTTCAAAACGAAATTAGTAACAAAATCAGCGACAACCGTATGCTTTTTATGTAAAAACTGTTTTTTGAATTAAATAAATAAATAAATAAAAAAAAATATTATCAGAGATCCAGAATTTAAATATACTTACGAACATTATGCAGATAATCTCCAATTAAAATTAAATAAATCGTTTGAATTCGCAAGAAGTAACATAATTAAACAAAAAAATAAATCAAAGGAATTTTACGATAAGAAAAGTGTTAATAATATAACGTACAACCTAAATGATAAGGTATATTTACGAAACGAATCATCCCTAATTCACCATTCCAAAAAACTAACACCTAACTACAAAGGTCCTTATAAAATCTGTCAAATAAATTCACCAGTAAACTATACTATTTTAATAAAAAATAAAAAAGTAAAGGTACATGCAAATCGAAAAGAAAGCTCTTGTTCCAGATTAATCACCTTACTAAAGTCTATGCCTATAGCATCTACATCTCTAAATGAATTCAGTAGCGAATATAGAAAATAATGAAAATCAGTTTAATATAAATTTTCACAAATTTCAAGCTTATGCCACTGAAATTAACAAACACATGTTTGATGTCGAAATCAAACAAGACATTGAATATCATTTAGCTTCACTTACACTCATTATCACAGAATTACAAAATGAATACATGACACTCATCGACGCAATATTATTTGTCAAAGGCAATATATTACATCCATTTATTATAAGTCCTAAAAAATTATCTATTGAGCTAACCAAATCTATTCCTTACCTACCAAGCTCAACGTGTTACCCCGTACCTCCTGAAACAAGATATGTAAATCAATTGTTACCACTAATTAAGTTGAAATGTTTTTATCTTAATACACGAATTATCTTTGTAATGTCAATTCCCTTAACCAATCATATTAATTACGAAATGTATAAACTTATATCTTTACCAGCCAAACGACCAGATAATTATTATGTATTTATTTTACCATCTATAGATTATCTTGCTATAGCTGAAACCAAGAAATATTATTCAATAATTAATAATTTAGAATCTTGTACAAATATCAATGAAAATAATTCAATTTGTGAACTTATCAATCCATTATATTCCATACAATTAAGACCAATATGTGAAACCCAACTTCTATTAAATAATATGACTGTCATGCCAAATAATTGCAATATTAGAATCACAAATTCAATTGACGAAATATGGCATAAATTTGTAAACAAAAATCAATGGATTGTTGTACTTCCTAAACCAACTAGAATAACCATCAAATGTTATCATTCTGATCCATCCGATTTATTTCTAGGAAATATTGGAATATTATCCTTAATGTCGAATTGTAAAATATATACTAGTTCCTCTATAATTTACACAAATTTTAAAAACATTAATTTAAATGACATGCTTTCATCTAAATCAATTATCCCTCAATTTAATATACTAGAAAATAATTGTTACTCAGAAACTGGAAATAAAACTATTGCTCTAGAAATTCCAGATATGTCCTCCAAAATTCAGAGTCTTAATAATGAAGAATTAAATACTGCAAGTCGCAATCTAGATGAAATGTATCTTAATATTGAAACAGAATCAAAAGTAACGCTTCATAAAATCTCACAGAATTCATATTTCTCATACCTTTTGATGAGCATTGTCATGTTTATTTTTTATAGATTATACAAATATTATAAATCAAAAAACCAACCGAATAATTTAGACACTCCAGAGGTACCTACACTTGTTGTAACACTAGAAGACGACAACGACGCTTCAGTCAGTGGTCGACATACGCGACTTACATCGACAGTGAAGTAAGGAAAGATTGTCGAGGTCGACAATTCTTCTAAGGGGGAAGATGTTATGTACCAATGCAACCCATGCTATCATTTGTTATCATTGTTATCAATATTCTTGTGCATGCGTAGTTATAACAACAATCAGTTGGACCCTATTAATAATAAGTAAATATTTGTAACAACTAGTTAGTTGGAACCTAGCAATCAATAAGTACATATAGATTGTAATAAACCTAATTGGACCCTATTTATCAATAAGTACATAGTTATAAGAACAATATTGTTAGTTCTAATATTAGATAATTATTTATTATATAAGAGAAATATAGAGAAGAAGCACCAGAGTGAACATTGTAGCCGGACCAGACAGTATCGCTGTCCGTGCATTCCTGTAACGTAATACCGATAAATAAACTATATACAGAAACCATACCGAGTAGTGAATTAACATTGAAAATCACCTACCGGACCCTAACAGCAGATTCTCAGAGATATACCTATAGGCACAGAGTTGAAGATACTACCAGTATCGCCCTGGTGTAAGACCACCATTCAG